>NC_000072.6:105564539-105849539 GCF_000001635.26 Mus musculus
TCCGCTATCTGCTCTCATGTAAGTGCTGACAAGGGTGCTGTGTACATTTCTATCTGAAGCCTGTGTTTGATCAGAACACTGAGTCTCAGGATCTCCTTCCTCCTAGTATTTACTACTATTTTGCCTGTGTTACAGAATATTTGTATTTTTTACTGTCTTAATTTATTCTCCTTTTCCACTACTTGTGCTCACTCTTTATTTGTGAAATTCCTACCGAATGTCTGAAAATGTGTTCTATCTTCTCTGTGTATGATAAGTCAATCTAATAACATTGCATTCCAAAAAGAATTGCACATCCACTGGCCTCCTAACTGTAGCTGACATTTAAAACCTTTGACATGGTAGACATTTATCTTTTCAAGGCATATGGGAAATAGTCTTCAAAAGTGTGTGTGTGTGTGTGTGTGTGTGTGTGTGTGTGTGTGTGTGTAAGATGAACTCATTATTACAATTGTGGAGTCTCTTAATGACCCTCATACAGTTAAGAACATTGCAGCATCCAAACCAGCCCACCTCTTAAACATCCTGGGCAGCCTGCTACTGGCAGCTGATCTTCAGGCCTGTAAAACTTTATAATTTGAGCAACTTTAATCAAGATTCTTGCTGGAGCAGATGCTAGCTTTTATACCAATTTCATCCTAGGCTCTTCTGAGAGACGATGTTTTGAAATGTTCACCCTCTTTGTGATCCATGATGATTTCTTGAATTCTGAGTTTCTCTAGCAGCT
Source organism: Mus musculus (assembly GCF_000001635.26). Taxonomy (NCBI): domain Eukaryota; kingdom Metazoa; phylum Chordata; class Mammalia; order Rodentia; family Muridae; genus Mus; species Mus musculus. Next base: position 105,565,267 of record NC_000072.6, read on the forward strand.
GTTTGCCTATCATATGAACCTCTTGTATAATTAAGATTTGACCCCTCTATACCATTCCTTTTACAAACTTGGAGTGTGTTGACTTATTCTACAGTTTGGAAACACTTTCTTCAGTATCATTTCTTATGCGTACTCTAAAATAAAGGTCTATTTAATGGACAGTGCTATCTCATGGCCCATAAATATTAATATGAACACCATTAGTTAGAGTGGAATACACTCATTTGCGAATGTTTTTATAGAATATAAATGTTAATTTATTTTTGCATTAGAGCATGTATTCTTAGCATTTGAAATCATTTTTGCCTAATTGGTATCAGCTATTCTCACATAAATAAATGAAACTCAAATTACTCATCCCCGGAGACACAAGGGAAACTGACTTCTGGCTCCTTCCTCGACCTTGTTGCTGATTACAACACACATAACCATCCAATTAATGAGATGAACCCGTTAAGATGACATGCTGTGGCTTTGATGTAGAAGTGTAGACAGAATGCTTGAAGCATATTTACTCCAGAAAATATCTCATTAAATGTGATTAAAATACACGGGGTTGGGGGTTCTCCCTGTTCTGTAGCTTATACAGACAATCAAATATCTAAGCCATTCATAAACAAATCTTAGTTAGTAACAAAGTTAATCTCTAATCAGTTTAAAGTATCTGGTTTCATATGGTCTCTAAGCCAATGTATCCAGAGGTGTAAATAAGACAGAAAAGAACATTTTAATACTTTTTTCTCTTTTTAAATTTATTTAACTTTATTTTATATAGGATGGTGTTAGAGTGTCAGATCTACTGGAACTGGAGGTACAGAAAATTGTGAGCTGCCATGGAAGTGCTGTGAGTTGAACCTGGGTCTTCTGAAAGAAGGTCAGTGCTCTTAATTGTTGAGACATATTTCCAGCCTCCAGACAATTTTTTTCACTCCTTCCCCAAATATTAACTGTTTGGAAGGGGTAGTTGTTTAACTATTTAACAATATAAAATAAAATCATAATTATCAGTTTTGATGGATAATTAAAAATAATCAAAACATTAGAAGCACAATAAACACAGATTCTAGCCCAGGAATCAATGTAATGATTTTGATACTGCAGAAAGAGTTGAGTCCGCTGAGATCTATGGGCCTTCCCTCACGCTCAAGTGCAGGCATTATTTTATTTTATTTTTTATCTTTAAGAAAAAAATTAAATCTGTGTGTCTGTGTATGTCTGTGTGTGTGGGTATGTGTATGCCTGCATGCCTATGTGCCTGTGTACCTCTATGTACATGTGTGTGGGTAATCTCAGAGGTCTGTAAAGGATATTAAGTCCCCTGAATCTGAAGTTACAGGCAGTTGTGTGCTACCGGACATGGACACAGTTGTGCATGACTGAGCTCAGATCCTTTGTAAAAGCAGTAGGCACTTTTAAACACTGAGCAAGCTCTCCAGTCTGAAGTCATTTTTATAAAAGATGCCATCAATATACCATTGATAATTCAAAACTATAGAATAGGTATGAGTCAGATGCTTTGAAGATTTGTAGGGTTTTGAAATTCAACTCTTAGATTAGAACTCCAAGAAATTAACAAGTTCCTTGATGGAGACCCTGCCTATTTCTTCTTTTGATGTTCTTTTGTGACAAAGTCACAAAGTCCAATCTTAAAATTTGCTAAGGATCAACAACTATTGCAGTTCTCTGGGAATAATGAGCATGGGATATATTTGGAAACAAACAAACAAACAAACACAACAAAAATGAAAGTTTTGGTTTGTGTGTCTAGCATACCTGTGTGTTGATCACTCTGTCTGTGGACCAATGCTGAATTGCACCTATAGTCCCTCTACTTTGGATCTTATTCCAGATAGTTTTTTGTCTTATGAGCATCCTTCTATCTGCCTCACAGGTATGTAACTTGGTCTCAGAGCAGTTACTCAACTTGCTTAAGCAGCAGCCCAGAAGTCTTAGTCTAGGTAATGATGCAGAGCACTTTGTCTCTATAACACAAGCTCTTAATATTATTCTACTCAAATTTGGGATATTAACATAAGTTAATAGATTTGTGTAGGTCAGTTGCTAAAGTCATCTCTTTTTGCAGTGTTCGAGGCAGTAAAGTAAACGTAGTATAATTCAAATATTCTTTCACCTTTAAAAGATATCTGAAGAGAATGTTTTCTAAAGATAAATATAAATGACAAAAAAGGACAGTTTTTTCTTTTGAAATTTGAACATTTTAGTATCAGGAGCCTATCCTTGTATAGGGTGATTGCTATTGAATATTTCATACCACTTAGCACATTTTCTCTCCTACATTTCTAAGCTTTTCTTCAACTTTCACAGATTTTTATTATTTTTTATTATTCTGTATCAAAATTTACCCATAAAAATGTCAAGTCAAGAGCTAGAGAGATGGCTTAGTGGTTAATAATCTTTGCTTTTCTTGCACAGGACCAAGATTCAGTTTCCAGTACTTACCTGCAGTTACCTCCTTTCAACTGCCCATAACTCCAGTTCCATAGGATCCAATACTCTCTTCTGGTTTCTGCAGGCTCCTTTACATAGAGCATGCATATAAAGTTATGCAGGCATGCACACACACACACACACACACACACACACACACACACACACACACACAGAGAGAGAGAGAGAGAGAGAGAGAGAGAGAGAGAGAGAATAAATAAATAAATAAAGCTTTATACAAAAGAAAAAATAACAGGTGAAAGGCAAGTAATTCTTTTCATATTTTTCCTATTTAAAACAGATGTATTTTCTTCTAAATACTTGATATTACAGATCTTAAGTTAATATTTAAATAATTCTCTGAACTCTCTAATCCCTCCAGGTATACCCCATCAGAATGAATGTGTAGATAGTTAAGGAAATGAGTCCAAACTATATCTCCTGGGCTTTATACTATAATCTGAAATTTATTAGAAAATCTGGTAAAGCTAAGACCTCTAACACTTTCAAAATTACTAAAAAAAATCATATCACGGAACATATTTAAGAATCTTAACTCAGATGTCTGAAGATCCTGAACTTCCTGGCTCCACATAAATTCTACCTCATATTAAATAGTACTGACCCTAAAGGAAATACCAGTTTCAACAAATGCTGTATGTGGCATTAGTCAGTCTGAGGTCTGTTAGGCTGAGAATTTATCATTATGTCTTTCAAGTTATTTCCAAACCCCACCTGTTTTCCCGTCCTCAGATGCTGGCTTTCTGTTTTGCAATGCTTGCTCGATAGAGAATAAACAGATGGGCTTGAAAAAAATCCAGAAATACAAATGGGATAGAAACTGCCTTGGGCTTTTCAATGGCATCAAAGGAACTTGTAATTTTTCTTCTTCATGTTTGACAAACAAACTTTCTGGAACACAAATCTGGATATGGTTTCACTCTCAGCCGCCACCCAATATGTTTTTCTTTGTTTTCTTTTTATCAAAACCTAAAGCCCCTTTGAGATTTTTCTTTTTGAATTCTGATGAGTGGATGATCAATGATTGGTATTTGGAAAGTATATTAAACTATGGAGGGAAAACGGTGTAAGACATTGGGATATATGGATTCCTTTATTTCATCAGTGAAGAAGTTCAGGGGCACTGATCTCATTAATTAAATTGCTTTCAAATAAAGGCCATGTCCATTGACAGCTGACAAAGATAAATTATGCCATGGATAGATCCCAGTTCCCTTGCATTTGCTTGCCCTTTAGATGTAGACTTCCACAGGTAGGAGTCCAAGTTAAACTTCTTTTTGTTGTTTATTGTGGGTTTTGTTTGCAGAGCTTTGGAGAAGGACTTAAAACACAGCATCCTTAAGGGAGTAAAGAAGTACTGAGAAGGTAAATGCAGCAGCTAAGAGGAGCCACAGCAACAGTTCTGAGACTGTTCACTAAGCACAAGGCACTGGATATAAATGTGGCCACGAGTCCAACTTCAGCTCAGCTGTCCACACTCTCACCCAGGCAATGCTACACCATTCTGCACAAAGAAGTTTTCGAATGTGTCCAGCACTGATTAATTCAAACTGGGTCACCCAGGAAAAAAACCCAAATTCCTAGTTCAGAAGAAGGCACCATATGTTGCTGTTCACAGCTCTGAATGAAAGCTGTTTTGTGATTGTCTCCAATTCCAGGATTAACAAGCATTATACCTCTCTGGTTTGTTCAAAAAAACACATGGAGAAAGGGAAGAGCAAGGGTACTTAAATTAACTGGCTTTGAAACCCCATGTTGTCTATGACAGTCTGCCATAAAGAGAGAAATAGAGAGTGCCATGTTGATGATATGGTACCTTGGCCAGCTTTAGTTATTTTCCATCAAGACCAGGAAAAGGAGCAATGACCGACACAGATCTGGATTCTGCTTTTCTGGCTTTGATTTTGTTTGTTTGTTTGTTTGTTTGTTTGTTTGTTTGTTTGATTTTGTTGTCCTCTGTCAGCTAGTTGTGTGGAATGAACAGCTTTCCACTTTCTCTCTAAGTATATTGCTGTACTGATAAAGTTAGCAGAGAAACAATCCCATTACCTCACAGAGTTTTGTCTTTGATAATTCACAGCATCAGTACACATTTAGATGATGGTGGAAGAATGAGTCGTCATGGCTGACATTATTGCTAAGCTGAGCCTCAAATCTCCCCCAGAAGCTCTAACTCAGAGGCAAGTGCCAGTATTAGATCTTTGGGACAGGGCTATGCATTACTCTTGCTTCAGTCATAAAGCTTTCAGTACAGGGCATATTAAATAGATATTTTCTGAATAATTCAATGATGTTTTAAAGCAGATACTAGATAACTCCCGTTACCATCCTAATATCACCATTTGCATTCTTAATATACACTTTAATCATGTGAATTTTAATAACCAAAGGGAAATGATATCTGTTTTATCTATGTAGTAATATCATCATTGAACGTCAATAGGATTTTATGGTCTAACATAGTTTGACAACCATATGAGATTTTTGTAAGTATAAATTATTTTTTAATACAAAGAAGTACAAATGCTAATACAAATATATAAAGATCATATATAATATTTACTTCTCTGTTTATAAAAATTCAAGAAATGTATCATTTTAAGACCTTTCTGTCAGGCACTGTACTAAGCAATTAAAGTTCAGAGCCTCTTTAAATTTCCACAGCAAACATCTCAGTTAACTACAGCATAACACCATTTTAAAAACTGAGCATTATAACTCTCTAAGAAAATATAGCTACTACATTATAGAACATTGTAACTTTCTAAAGATATGGCTATTCTGCTATGGAGGAAAATGTTGACTCAAATCAGATTGCTTCTCTCGATAATTTAAGAGTTGCCAAGTTGCACATAAGCTAAAGCTGATCACATTATAATGATCAAAGTAAAAAAATAATAATTTGCCCATTAGGAGTATGGGTAGTACATGGTGTTCAAACACAGCTTATCACATGTATCGTTTAAGTTCCTTTGTGATTCCCCATCATCAGTGAGTGTATGATGTGTATGTGTGTGTGTGTGTGTGTGTGTGTGTGTGTGTGTGTATGAACACAGGTATTCGTACTTCACAAAGCAACAACAGCAAAGAAAGCCTTTAAAAGTTGGGCCCTTTTGAGGCAGTTGTTTCCCATCAACCCAGAAGAGAGGTGAATTCCTAGAAGCAGAAATAAATAAATCATCATAACCCACTTTGAATATTAAGTAAATTGGCCCAGTTTTATTTTAATACAAGGCGCAAGTATCTGTTTCATCCACAATAATAATAGTCATAAATTAAACACTATCACTGTCATCTACTCTCAAAAAATAGGGAGTGAAAAGATGGATGGCTATGTTTTCCAAGGGCTGGGTTATAATCCTTGAACAACAACATCTCTTCTTATGTGTCATACAGGTCATGTCTTGCTCTTGATTAACTTAATCAGAATTAATAGAGTCTTCTTCTAGAAATATCCAGTTCCAATGCTTTTAACACTTAATTTAAGGGATCCTTAAGTTTGAGCACTTCTTTCATTGAGTTCGTCTGTTTTAGAGCCTCTTTTTTGTGTTGGTATTTGTGTGTATGTGTGTGTGTGTGTGTGTGTAGACATGTTTGCATCATCATGAATAAGTGAAGGCCATAGGTTAATATTGAGTCATTGAGTATCTTCCTCTACTAATTTTCATCTTTCTCTTTGAGAAAGGGTTTCTCACTGAACCTGGATAACACCATTTTGGCTAGATTGAGTGGCCAGTGGACTAGCTGTCTTTGTCCCCTGAACACTACAGCCATAGGCATGTATTATCATGTATGTATTTTTATGTGGATTTTAGGCATATGAACTCTGGTTATTTTGATCCATAGCATCCATTTACTAAGTAAGCCATTTCTCTATCCCTTAGCGTTGTAGCAGGATAAATTAAACTATAACAATTTAGCAACTTCCTAAATATCGTCATTCTAATTTTACTATTTAGCTTCATTTCCTTTGGCTTTCTTATCTAAGCTGTACTGAAGAGATGGCTCTATGTCCTCTTACAGCAAACCTGAGTTTGATTCCTTGCAACCAGGTTGGGTGGCTTACAATCAATCACCTGTAATGGTAATCCAGCTCCAGTAGTTTGGCCACCCTCTTCTGGCCTTCTAATGCTTCTGCTGCCAGAGGCATCTATATATACAGACACTCATGCACACATACACAGACAAATAGGCATAGACAGACAGACAGACAGACAGACAGACAGACAGACAGACAGACACACACACACACACACACACACACACACACACACACACACACACACACACACGGGGGGGGGTGGGTGGATCTTATGCTAAAGTCCTGTTTCTCACTTGGTTCTTGAACCATCAATAAAGGTGCTAGCGGCCAATGAGTGAATTGGAATAGGCGGGATTTCCGTGTCCTCCTAGGCAAGATAGCAGGCGGGAGAGAGAGGAAGATGTTTACGGTGCTTCAGAGGGAGAAAACGTGACCAGTCAAGTGAGATCTCCGGAGGAGCAATCATAGGCAATTACCACAGGCGAAAGATTAGAAACACAACTAAAGCTGAGGGCAGTTTTGGGTTGCTGAACAAGGAAAAGGTAACTGAGCAACTATAGTTGACGGCAGATTTAGGGTGCAGAGTTGAGAGTATTGGGAAAGGCATACTAGACATGGGAAATTAGAAGTGCCCAGCAATTGAACCATAAGGCAGGTTGAACATTCAGTTAATGTTTGGCATGTAATTCAGTAATGTTTGACTTCCTCTTTAAGCTCCAGAAAGACAGGCACTACCAGCCCCACCCAGGTTCCCTCAGTGCGGATGCAACACACACACACACACACACACACACACACACACACACACACACACACACTCGGTTCTGAGTCTAGTTGCTGCTCCATATTTATATGTAAATTTTGCTTTTATTTCCTCAGATGGAAGGATAAGGTGAGAGTCAGACCCACACTGTGAATATAGTCTTGGGCTGAGCCCAGAGCATTTTTTTTTTTTCCTGTGTGCTAGCTATCCCTAGACCTAGTCCTAGAAACTTCTAGGCTCCATACAATCTAGTCTTCCTTGTTGACTGATTTAATCCAGCTTATCTTGGCTTCTCACTAAATTGCTCTGTTTGGCCTCATATTATCTTTGGCAATCTGTTTTAATCTTCTGGCTCCTTCTCATTCTCTGACTTGTTCTGCTGTCGCGTGTGTCTACCTTGGTCTCTCTGTCACCTGTCTTTGTAAAACTGTCCTGCTAAAACTGCCACGGACCTCTTTTCTCTCCTTGTTTTGCTCTAAAGTAGCCTCTTCTTCCTGTGCTGTTCTCATAAGAGTTGGGCATATCCTCTCTGGCTCATTCTGTCAATTCTTTCTCTGATATGTTGCGTTGTTTGCCCCTCAATAAGATATCACTGTCAAACATGGCTTCTTCCTTCAACAAACTAACCTTACCTTCATTATTAGGGTCTAAAGGTATGTACTAAGGGTGTGTTTTCATTCCAGTTAGATCACACAGACCTAGAAGGTCTTTGAATGTGATCCTTTGCCAAAGCAGCCATTCTACTGGATTACAATTCCTCTTCAGTTGTATATGATTTCAAGTCTCTTCACTTAGTATTGGATAACCAAATAGGGAGTACCTCCATAAGAGAGGCTTATTCTCCCTCTGTCAGCCCTGGTTGTCTATAGTCCTTTGGGCTCTATGAAATTTCCACTTGCTGCATTAGCATGTTTGCTGGTGTTGTCCTTGTTTAGGGCTACTTTAGGCAGACATAGTGTTAATTTTCATAGGTGTAGCTTCTCTGTCATTTCTATGAAACTTAATCTCACAACAAACTTCCTAAGCCCTTGGCTCTTACAGTCTTTCCCTCCCTGTTCTGAGACGTTCCCTGAGCTTTACAATTCAGGAATTGTGTTGCTGATGCACCAGTTGAGGCTGGGCACACCCTTGTTCTCTGCATTTTGACCAGTTGTGGTTTTTCTGCAGTATTAATAAAATACAATCATGATCATTTATGAGCAGTGCTTTAGTGTCCAGCTACATAAACTATAAGGCTGGTTTATATGTAGGTATGATTGTGCCTTCTTTCAGGTCCTATTCTTTGATGGTATCTATGTAGAGCAGGATTCAGTGGTGGGGAAATGGATGGTGGCAAGTGTGGGGATACACCAGTGTAACTGGTTACTTACTGCTGACTCTGGTTGTCTCAGGAATGGATGCCAGAGTTTTCCAGATCTAAAGAATAAGATCACATTCCCATCGACTGACTAGCACACCAGGAGGCACGATCTTGTGAAATTCCCCCAGGGCCACATTTCAATTACCTGTCTGGTATTGAACGGATATTGAACTGTTGTACATATGGCCCTGAAGATTTGAGATTTGTTAGTCAGACCTATAAACACACCAGAATACAAACAAATCAATCATTTCTCTACCAGATGAGGGATAAAAGCTTCAAAACAGAAGTGGTTTTTAGAAAGAACAACAACAACAAAAACTAATACAATACTTATTTTCTACAAAAGGAAACAGAGGCTCTACAGAGTAAAACTCCATATAGTCACATAGAAAGAAAGAGGCTGATGGGATAATAATAAGACCACTTTAATTCAGACATAATATTTCATCTTTATATTCTATTACTTATGAAAATAATGTCCACTCTGATTAATTTACTTTACCTAGGATTAAGTGCCTAGTTTTAAAGAAATTTATCTAAATTATTTTCTCAGAAGCATGATGCTTAAAACCAAGGCAAACTTTTCTGGTAACATGCTGTTCACTTAATTTCCAATATCATGGTTTATTGCTTCTGGATCAATCAACCATTGATAGTGATTTGATTTTCGAATCCCCAGTCTGGGTTCATCATGACTTCAAGAAACACATTATTATAAGATGCTATATTTCAACAAATTAACATGATGAAATGAGTTTATAAAACCAGCAAGGAGAGAGCTTGGCATTACCAAATGTCACTGTTGTCATGGAGATGATTAGGAGAACTGTAGAGTATCTTGTAGTTTGGGAACTACCTGGAGTATTGTTCATCTTGGGACTAAAAAGAGGAAAGGCCACTAGGATATCCGTTGGATGCCCATTTCTGTAATGGAGTTCTTCAGTAATGAGATAAGCTGAGACTATCAGGATCCTACATACAACCTATGTGGCCTGGGCAAATTTACCAAAGTAAGAGAAGGATGGAATATGAATTTAAGCAACTCACAGATTGCGAGGCAATGGTGGCACATGCCTTTAATCCAAGCACTTGAAAGGCAGAGGTAGATGGATTTCTGATTTCGAGGTCAGTCTGGTCTAGTGTGAGTTCCTGGACAGCCAGGGCTATACAGAGAAAAAAAACCGACTTTTAAAAAAGTTTTAATATATTAATAACTACACACACACACACATACATGCCAAACCTAGAAATTATTGCCTTTATATATTCAACAGAAACTATAGGAAAAGTTGTTTACATCCTTGACTAAAACAGTAGCTGTTATACATCTGGTGCTATTTTAAAAACAGACCAGGTAAGAGGTGGCTACTATCCAGTGTAGATCTGCTGTACGGCATCTGGTAATAGGCAGCCATCCTATCTACAGGACATGCATGAAACTGAGTCTCAGCAGTAGATACTAAGAGAAATTACCATGGTACTCACGAAATGAAACAGGAGGAAGAAGGGTTTGAGTCTTCCCTTGGCTAGAACTGTATGGTCCTTGTTATTATTAATTTACTTATTATTCGCTAGTTTCTATGTTAATGAATACTCAGGAAGAATATAAGCTTTCTACATGTTTCTGTAATGAAAGCTCATCTTTGTACAGTATAGCTAAAAAGTAGACTTGCTTCATTTGTTTATTAATTTATTCTCTCATGTATTATATTCCAACTGCAGTTTCCCCTCCCTCCTCCCCTCCCTGTCTCTCCCTGACTACATCTCCCCTTTCCATCCACTCCTCCTCTAGTTCCCTTTTGAAAAGCGTGGGCCTTCCAGAGATATCAATCAAACATGGCATATCAAACTCCAGTAAGACTTGGCAAGTACCTTCCCTCATAGCAAGGTTGTAGCAGGCAACCCAGCAGGAGAGCAAGGATCCCAAAATGAGATAAAAACTTCAGAAACAGCACTCTCCCATCTCCCTCCTCCCTCTCTTAAGAGTCCTACAATACACCAAACTGCACAGCTATAACATATATGCTGTGGGACTAGGTTGTGGGAAGCCGCCCTCACATTCGCCATTGTAAGATGGCGCTGACATCCTGTGTTCTAAGTGGTAAACAAATAATCTGTACATGTGCCAAGGGTAGTTCTCCACTCCATGTGCTCTGCCTTCCCCGTGACGACAACTCGGCCGATGGGCTGCAGCCAATCAGGGAGTGACACGTCCTAGGCAGAGGATAATTCTCCTTAAAAGGGACGGGGTTTCACCATTCTCTCTCTTGCTCTCTTGCTCTCTTGCTCTGGCTCTGGCTCTTGCTCTCTGGCTTCTGAAGATGTAAGCAATAAAGCTTTGCCGCAGAAGATTCCGCTTTGTTGCGTCTTTCCTGGCCGGTCGCGAACGCGTGTAAGACTAGGTAAAAGCTGTGCAGGCTTCCAGATTGTTGGTTCAGTCTCCGTGAGCCTCTATGAGTGCAGATTTGTTGATACCATGGGTTTTCCTGTGGTATCCTCCGACCCGTCTGGTTCCTGTGATCCTTCTTCCCCTTCTTCTGGAGGATTCTCTGAGGTCCACCTGAAGTTTGGCTGAGGGTCTCTGCATCCTTTTCTATCAGTTACTGAGTAGCGCTTCTCTGATGCCAGGCTCCTTTCTATGAGTATAGGGGAATATCATTAGGAATCATTTCATTGATTACATTTGGTTCTCTCCTAGGTCTCTGGAGCATGCAGGCTTTGGGTTCTGATCCTCCTGGCATGACAGAAGTAGGTTCATTTTCCTGTCATAGGCTTTAAGCTGGACCAGTTATTTGTTGGCCATTTCCACAAATTCTGTGCCACTTTTTACTCCAGTATATCATGCTGGCAAGACCATTTGTCATTTAAAGGTATTGTGGCTAGGTTGTTGTTCTAAACACTCCACTGGAAATCTTGCCTGGTTATAGGGATTAGAATAGACTCAGAAAGCAAAACATGGTATGTCCTCACTTATAAGTGGCTATTAACTGTAAAATAAAAGATAATCATGCTAAAATCTAAAGACCTAGAGAGGCCATGTAACAAGGACAGCTCAAGGGAGGATGTATAGATCTCTGTGGGAAGGGGAAAGAGAATAAGTATTGTAGATATGAATTGATGACTGGTGAGGACAGGAAGAGGAAGGATCTGGTGAGGGGGGATGGAGGGAGAGAGTACTGGGAGAGACAACTGGAATTGGAGGGCAATTTAGGGGCAAGGAAAAAATCTAATGCAATGGAAACTCCTAGAAATCTATTAGAGTGGCCCCAACTAAGACTCATAGTAATAGGGGATATGGAGCTTAATGTGTAGACTCTCTTTGTTTTCCCCTTTTAAGATATTCTCTCTCTCCCTCTTCCTCTTCTTCTCTCCCTCTGTCTGTCTGTCTGTCTGTCTGCCTGTCTGTCTGTCTGTGTGCATATGTGTGTGTGTGTGTGTGTGTGTGTGTGTGTGTGTGTCTAGTGTGGGTTTATATGGTATATGAACACATATGTGTTAGAGTACACAGTTAGTATGCTCAGAAGCTAGAGGAGGATATAACTTGTCATTTTTTTACTCTCTGCTTCATACCCTTGAGATAAAATATCTTCCTGAACTGAGATCTTGCATTGTACAAACACGCTGTCAGCCATCTACCCCCAGGTATTCTGCTGTTCCTATCCCCATGACACTCAGATAACAGACACATGTGATAATGGCCAACATTTTATGTAGCATGTTAAGATTAGAACTCAATTGTAGTTATGTGAAGTTGACTTGTGCAGAGACAGTTTGCATCAAAGTAATATATAAATGGAATCAACACAATGAATGAAGTGTAAAAAACTACAAATGCAGGAAAACGAAGGAGGTATGCTCATAAAGAATGCAAATTATTTGGGAGTATAATGTAGGGTATGAAAGGAACTTCAAAAAATAAAGACCACAAACTGCAACATGTTTCAGGGGCCTGATAAAACAGGAGTCATCAGGTATCTATTCTCTAGGCAATGGAGTTTGTTCACAAATTTGTAGCAAGATAAGGATGAATGAGCAATAGACTTCCAATGTAAACATTTATGAGTAAAAAGATCCAGTAACTAAGATTATGAAAGATGGACACAAGTCCCTATAAGTTTTAAGTGCAAGACAGACTTTCAAAACTTCATCAAATATTCAAACCTTCCACTCCCAGAATTGTGACCATCATCATCTGTGTTTATAATATATCTTGTGTGTCTCTAACAAAAGCATCTTAAGAAAGATGGGGTTTACATTGTCTCTGAGCTTGACAGTGCAGAGATTCATACCTTCGAACCAAGAGATAGCCAATCATATCACATCACTAGTCAGAAAGCAGAAAACTACCAATGCTGGTGCTCAATTTACTTTCTCCCTTACATATAACATGTGACCCCAGCCCATGGAAGGATGGCACCTATGTTCACAGTTAATCACACCATCACAGACATATCAAGTTGTACCTTTGAAAGGATTCTAAGTATAGCTAAGTTAACAATGGAGAATGGACATCACAAACCATCCACTACTATTTTGCTCTATTTCCCAAAGTTATGGCTCCTTTATGACACCATCCCTCATTGCAGCTCATTTAACTCCCAGGAATAGATAGTAGCAGAGAGAATGAATGACACAAAGAGGAAATAGGCATTGCTCTTTGGATTGAGCAGCTTGTAATGAGAACAGAAGGTTAAAGTTGGGATCAGAGAGTAGGGAATCTAAGGAGATTTTGGATTTGTGATACATAACAAAAGAAAAAAATGAAAATATATCATTTAATTAGTTAGTCATATTTATTTTTTATAGATGGTCACTGTTCAGGTAATATTAAGTCACTCTTCCTCAGAGCAGCCCAGCCATGTTAGATAGAAGATGACTAGATACCTACTATGTGACTAAAAGTTTCAATAAAATCATGACAGTTTTGACTTGAAGGAAGATTTCACATAGCCATATATGGTGAATGGAATATCCTTGGCCCAGGGAGTGACAGTATTAGCAGGTATGGCCTTTTTGGATTAGGTGTAGCCTTGTTGGAGGAAGTGTGTCACTGAAAGGGCGGGCTCTGAGAGACCTTTCTCCTAGCTGCCTGAGCATGCTGATCCTTCTCCCCATTTCCTTTGGATTAAGATGTATAGCTCTCAGGTCCTTCCCCAGCACCATGTCTGCCTGAACAATGCCATGCTCCCACCACGATGATAATGGACTGAACTCCTGAACCTGTAAGTCAGCCCCAATTAAATGTTGTCCTGTATAAGATTGGTGTCTCTGAAATAGCAAACGCGATCTTCCCATTTTCAAGCAAAATAGAATGAAATAGACAATTTCTCAGTCCTGAATAAATATGTAGCAATATTTTAGTATTGCACTCAAAAGAAGATTCCATAATAATTCAAACTCCAGATGTGGAACTAAAGAAAAAAATTTGAATGGTCTTACCACAAAAAAATGACAAATGTATGAATTGATGGCTGTGCTAAATACGTTGATTTGAGTGTGTACAATAGCACATGTCATGCTGAATGCCATAAATATGTACAAGGATAATGGGTTCATTAAATGTTAGAAAAAATTTCTCTCAAATTATGCAAAAAATATATTTTAAAACAGTTTATAAAGAAAACATTTTTTTTTACCTGAATAGTAGAACATACCTTTAATCCCAACACTTATAAAGCTGAGGGATAGAAAAACATCTCTGAATTCTAGGCCAGCTGTCTTAGGGTTTCCATTGCTGTGAAGACACATCAAGACAAAACAACTTTTATAAAGTATAAGATTTAATTGGGGCTGGCTTACAGGTTCAGAGGCTCAGTCTATTATCAAGGCGGGAAGCATGATATTGTCTAGACAGACATAATGTTGGAGTAAGACCTGAAAGTTCTATACCTAGATCCAAAGGCAGCCAGGAGAAGACTGTCTTCCAGGCAGATAGGAGAAAGGTCTCTCAAAGCCCACCCCTTCCGTGACACACTTTCTCCAACAAGGCCACACCTATTTCAAAAAAAAAAAAAGCCACACTTCCTCATAGTGTCACTCCCAAGTCAAGCATATTCAAACAACTACATTTTATTCCCTGACTCCCATAGGCTTGTTTAATCACATGACTCTATGGGGACATACCTAGCCATTGCATAAGGCAAAATATGTTTAGTCCAACTTTATAAGTCTCCATAGTCTATTACAGTCTCATCAATGTTTAACAGCCCAAAGTTCAAATCTCTTCTGAGATTCATGCAATCTCTTAACTGTAATCTTCTATGTCTCTAGCTGCATATGTAGCAGAAGATGGTCTAGTAGGCCATCATTGAGAAGAGAGGCCCCTTGGTCTTTCAAACTTTATATGCCTCAGTACAGGGTAACACCAGGGCCAAGAAGTGGAAGTTGGTGGGTAGGGGAGTTGGGGAGGAGGGTATGGGGGACTTTTGGTATAGCATTTGAAATGTAAATGAAGAAAATACCTAATTTTAAAAAAAGGAAAAAAAATAAAAAAATAAAAATAAAAAAGCAAATCACATACTTCCAACATATCATTGCATAGAATATACATTTTCATTCCAAAACATCATAGTGAGGAAATACTAGACCATACATAGCAAGACCAAAAAGCCAGCTGGACAAATTCCGAACTCTGTGTCTCCATGTCTGATCTCAAAGCACTCTTCAGATTTCCAAATTCTTTTATCTTTGTTGACTGCTATTGGCAGATCTGACATTCAGCAGCAACAAACTTCATTTTCTTGGGCTGGTACCACTCCCGGTTAGCAGCTTTCCTCAGCATGTATCCCATGGCTCTGGCATCTCAAACATCTTGGAGTATCCAAGGCAACATCAACATTACAGCTTCTTCCAATATCTAGGATCCACGCATGATATTCTGGGCTCTTCCAAAGAGCATGAGTCATATCTTCAGCTCTACCCTCTGTAGCACTCCAGGGTCTGCTTAACTCCACTCCATTACTGTTGATGTTCTTGGTGGTCATCAATGGTACTGACATCTCCAACATGCTGGGGTTTTTCACTGCAACTAGGCTTCACCAATACCCTCTCATAGGCTCCTTTTATGGGGCCAAGCATCGGTGTCATTGCATGGCCCCTTCTGGACCAGACTGCCAACTGCAACTTACACTTCACCTTTCCTGGCCTCTCATAGTACCAAGCTTCAGCTGCTCTCCATTACCCCATCATCCCTTCAAAACCAGTATCACCTGGGTGATTCTTATACATTACCAAGTCCAGCTGCACCACAAAGTACAACCTTGGTTGTTATCTCTGGAACACATCTGTTTCTATGCTCTCAGAAAACACTTCCCATTAGATTTCACTGGTCTCTTCTTAGACACTGCTAATTTCTTAGTTTCAGCTAACCAGTGTCAATTGTTCCAGTAGTCTCTTCTATTCTCCACTCTAAAACCAGAGCTGAAGTTGCCAAGTTTTTTTTTTTTCTGTTTAATGGAGCTGTAACATGGCCTTCTTGTTATATTGGATTATCACCAGCTTTCTGTATTCCAACTCTACTGCCTAAACTTGGATGTCCTAGAACTTGCTCTATAGATTGATCTTGAACTCAGAGATCTGCATGGCTCTGTCTCCTGAATGATGGAATTAAAGGCATATACTACCAAGCCTGGACTTAAGGATTTCTTTACATTAACCATGCTATGTGCCAGATTGGCTTTGAACTCCAAGATCTGCTTGCCTCTCTCTCTTGGGATTAAAGGTGTATGCCACCATGCCTGGACCTAAGTTTTTCATTATAGAACTAAATAAAGTTAGAAACTGAGTTCACTATTCGTTTCTTCTCAATTAGATACATAATCATATCTCCTTATGTGCAAATGAGAATAGTAACCAGGTCATAGTAATGATGAACATGATATAACTCTTATGCAACTGAAAACATATACCTGTGTGGGATATTGCCCCAAGGTCACCACTTCCTTAATTCCACTTACTATCCTTGAACAAGGATTTAACTTTATTCCACTTTCTGGTGCCACTTTACTTTTTGAACCATGTATTTTGTATTTTTCCTTTCTAAGCTTGCTACATTTAATCAAAATGTTTTTCATGAGAGTAAATGAGAAGACAAAGTCTATGCTCAGCTTTTTTGAGACATCTCTGTCAATGCATTTAATATAAATCTCTTTATCTTAGCCCCAGGCATATTCTTCAGACAAAGGCAAAAAGCAGAATTATTCTTTACCAAAACATAAGAACAATCTGCAGAGTTCAGATCACCCTCAGCACCATTGCCTCCCATATTCCTACTAGGATGCCCCATTAAGTCTTACTTAAAGTATTCTACTCCATTCCAAATCTAAAGTCCCCAAATCCACATTCTTCCAAACAAAAATATGGTTATGCTTATCATGGTAATATCCCAGTCTCTAGTACCAACTTGTGTCTTATTTAGAGGTTCCATTGAGATGAAGAGACACCATGACCAAGGCAACTCTTATACCAGCCTTCCTATATAGCAATCTGCAAGACTGCTAAGGCTGGGGAGACCTTGTAAGAAGACAATAGCCCCCAACCCAACAAAAAGAAAACACATTTTGAAATTAATTTTGTGTCCTTAGTAGATTTTCTTGGAGTATAATATGACAATGGCAACACATGGTAGATGATAGAAAGGGGCAAGTTAGCACACTATGATGAGTAAGTGAAAAAGAAATTGCAAGTGGTGAGCTGTATACTAACCCCTGACTTCCATTTTCTAGCCCAGGGTTCTTCCTGCCTTCCCAGGAGACTTTTGGGGGACCCAAGAGAGTCCAGCATAGACATCTCCCCCACAAATCCCTTGTCAGTTGATCCACCTGGAGCACAGGCAGCAGAGGTAAGCAGCATGCTATTCCTGAGAGCCATTGTCAGGCTCATAGCTTTGCCTGCCTCCTTGAGGAGTCCTGTTGGCATCAGGAACATCCAACCAACAGCAGGGACAAACAGATTGCAAAAGGACAGCAGAAGAAAACAATCAACAAGGACCAGGGCAATATGGCATCACCAGAGTGATAAAGATGATAAATGTAAGAGGTAGTGAATGAATCCCTTAAAGAAATACAGGAAAATACAATCAAACAGAATAAGAAAATGAATAAAGCTGTCCAAATCCTGAAAATTGAAATAGAAGCAACAAAGAAAACATGAGCTGAGGTAATCCTGGAGATGGAAAACCTAGGGAAGAGAACAGAACTGAAGATGCAAGCATCACCAACAAAAACAAGAGATGAAAGAAAGAATCTCAGGAAGATACAACTGAAGAAACTGATACATCAGTAAAAGAAAATGCTAAATCTAAAATTTTTCATAACACAAAACACCCGAGAAATCTAGAACACTATGAAAAGACCAAAACTAAGAATGATGGGAAAAGAAGAAGGAGAAGATTCACAGCTATAAGACCCAGAGAATATTATCAAAATAACCATAGAAGAACATTTTCCCACCCAGAGGAAGATATGCCTAAGTACATACAAGAAGTTTCTACAACACCAAATAGATTGGACAAGAAAAGAAAATCCTCCTGCAACATTATAATCAGACCACTAAATGTGCAGAACAAAGGAAGAATATTAAGAGCTGCAAGAGGAAAAGGCCAAGTAATGTATAAAGCAGAGCTATCATAATTACCCCCCACTTTCTCATGAGAGACTCTAAAGGCCAGAATTGCCTGACTGTGAGAGATCACAAATGTCAGCACAGATTACTATACTCAGCAAAACTTCTAATCACCATAGATGGAGAAAACAAGATAATCCATGACAAAACAAAATTTAAACAGTATTTATCCACAAACCTAGTCCTACAGAGAATACTAGAAGGAAAATTCCAAACCAACAGGTTAACTGTACAAAATACATATGTACATACATACATACAAACATACATACCCACCCTCAGGAATATAATGCCACACCAGCAAACCAAAGGAAGGGAAGAAAATACACACAGAGACAAACACACACATGAACGCACACACACACACACACACACACACACACACACACACACACATACACTCACACACACACACACACACACACACACACACACACACACATTATTCGCACCAACATCTAAATAACATGAATAAATAATAGCTGGTCATAAATGTCCCTTGCATCAAGAGACTCAATTCTCCAATAAAAACACACTGTAACACACGAGATATGAAAACAGGGTCCTTCATTTTGCTGCATACAAAAACCACACCTAGCAACAAAGATAGACATTACTTCAGAGAGAAGGGTTAGAAAATGCTTTTCCAAGTAAACCAACCCAAATAGGAACTTGGAGTAGTGACTCTAATATTTAGTAAAATAAATGTTCAACCAATTTCAACCAAAAGAGATGGGGCAAGATACTTCATAGCCAGCAAAGGAGAAATCCACCCAAAGGACATCTCAGTTTTGAACATCTATTCCCCAAATGCAATCCACATTCACAAAAAATAAAAAAAAAAATCACAGAAGGTAAAATTAGACATTGAAACCCACACATTAATAGTGGGGGATTTCAACACCCCACCCTCACCAATGTATAGATCATCAGAACAGAAATGAAAAAGAGGAATAATGAAACTAACTAACCTTATGAATAGAATGGACCTAACAGGTATTTACAGAACATTTCACCCAAACACAAAAGAATATACCTTCTCAGCACCTCGTGGAATGTTCTCCAAGACTCATATACAACAAAGTTCAAATAATCCCTTGTGTCTTACCAGATTATCACTGATTAAAGCTGGAATTCAACAACAAAAACACAGAGAGCCTACAAACTCATCAAAACTGATCAACTCTACTAAAAAACCATTGGGTCAGGGCAGAAATAAAGATAGAAATTAAAAACTTTCAATAAAAACGAAGACGCAACATACACAAGCTAATGGGACACAATGAATTCAGGGCTAAGAGGAAAGTTCATACCATTAAGCACTGTTATAAAGAAACTGGAGAGATCTCATACTAGCAACACTTGAAAGGTCTAAAAAAATAATGAAGCAGACACATCTAAGAAGAGTAGACAAAAGGAAATTATCAAACTCATATAAAATTATTGCAGTACCAATAAATTAGAACTAAAGAGAAGAATACAAAGAATCAGAGCTGGAATTTTGAAAAATTAGCAAAGTAGAAAAATCCCTTAGTCAAACTAACTAGAAGACAGACAATATCCAAATTAACAAAATTAGAAACGAAAAGGGCTGCATAACAATAGACATCAAGGAAATCCAAAGAAGTATTAGTTCTTACTGTACTCCATAAAATCGGAAAATCTAAACAAGGGGGCTTAATTTTCTTGATGGATATCACTTCTGAGAGTTAAGTTAATATCGGTTGTAGGGTTAGCCCTACAATCCCTAAGGAATAGTCAAAAGAAGCTGTCATTAATATTCTCCCAACAAAATAACAAAAAAGCCCAGGGCCACAAGGTTTTAGTGCAGAATTCTACCAGATGTTCAAAGAAGAGCTAATACCAGTATTCCTCAAAGTATTCCATAAAGTAGAAAAAGAAGGAATATTGCCAAACGTTTTCTATGAGGCCACAGACACACTGGTACCTCATCCACAACAAAGAGAATTTCAGACCAATTTCCCCCATGAATATTGATGCAAAAAACTCAACAAAATATTCACAATCTGAATCCAAGAACACACCAAAAACATCTTCAACCATGATCAAGTAGGCTTCATCCCAGGAATGCAAGGATGGTTCAGTATATGAAAATCCATCAATGTAATCCACCATATAAATAAACTGAAAGAAAGAAACCACATGATCATCTTATTAGATGGTGAAAAAGCCTTTGACAAAATCCAACACCCCTTCATGTTAAAAATCTTGGAGAGATTAGGGATAAATGTGACTAACTAAACACTATAAAAGCAGTATACAGGAAACCAATAGTCAACATAAAATAAACGTAGAGAAATATAAATAAATTACACTAAATTCAGGAACAAGACCAGACTGCCAACTCTCTCTATATCTATTCAACATAGAATTTGAAGTTCTAGCTAGAGCAATAAGACAACTAAAGGATTTTAAGGGAATATAAATTGGAAAGGAGTAACTCAAAGTATTGCCATTCCCAGATGATATGATAATATGCTTAAGGGACCCCCAAAATTCTACCAGAGAACTCCTATAGCTGATAAACACCTTCAGCGAAGTGGCTAGATACAAAATTAACTGGAGTGGGTGGGTTGAGGAGCAGGGCGGGGGGAGGTATAGGGAACTTCAGGGATAGCATTTGAAATGTAAGTGAAGAAAATGTCTACTAAAATGCATATCTAAAAAATCACTAACCCTTTTTTTGTAAAAACAATAAATGGGCTGAAAAAGATCTTAGGCAAACAACACCTTTAACGATAGTCACAAATATTAGAAAATGTCTTGGTGTTACTCTAACTAAGAAAAATTAAAGACCTATATGACAGGAATTTCAAGTATCTGAAGAAAGAAATTGAGGAAAGAATAGGGGAAGATTTCCCATGCTCATGGATCAGTAGAATTAGCATAATAAAAATAGCCATTTTATCAAAAGCAATCTACAGATTCAAAGCAATTCCCATCAAAATTCCAAGACAACTCTTTGCAGACATTTAAGGTGTAATTCTCCAGGATAGCTAAAACAACCCTGAACAAAAGAACCTATGGAGGAATCACCATCCCTTATCTCAAGGTATACTTAAGAGCAATAGTAATAAAAACTACATGGTACTCACATAAAATCAAACAGGTTGATCAATGGAATAGAATTGAAGACCCAGAAATAAACCCATATACTGATGGACACTTGAGTTTTAGCTTAAAAGCCAAAACCATAAAATGGGGTAACAACTGGTGCTTGTCTCACTGGTTGTCTGCATTTAGAAGAATGCAAATCGATTCATATTTATCATCTTCTACAAACTAAGTCCAAGTGAATGAAAGACCTCAGCATAAAACCGGACATACTAAGTCTAATGAAAGAAAAAATGAGGAACTCCCTTAAACAGCTTGGCACAGGAGACAATTTCATGAACAGAACAGCTGTAGCTCATGCACTAAGATCAACATTTAATAAATTGGGCCTCATGAAACTAAAAAGCTTCTATAAGGCAAAGGACACTGTGAGTAGAACCAAATGACAGCCACAGAATAGGAAAATATCTTCACCAACCCTCTGTTCCAGAGACGGCTAAAACCCAAACTATATACAGATTTCAAGAAATTAGACAACAAAAAACTAAATAACCCAATTAAAAATGGGGTGCAGAACTAAATAGAGAATTTTTAAATGAGGAATCTCTAATGGCTGAGAAACCCTAAAAGAAATGTTCTATGTCTTTAGTCATCAAGAAATGCAAATTGAAACAATTCTGAAATTCCATTGTATGCCCATAAGAATGGCTAAGATCAAAATCTCAAGAGACAGCACATACTGTCAAGAATGTGGAGAAAGGGGAACACTCCTCCATTGTTGGTGGGAGAGTAAATTTACACAACCATTTTGGAAATCTGTAAGTGTTTTCTCAGAAAATTGAGAGTAATTTTGCCCCAGGGCCCAGCTATACTACTCTTGGGCATATACTCAAAACTTCACTACCATACCACAAAAACATTTGTTCAACTATGTTCATAGCAGCTTTATTTGTAATAGCCAGAAACTGAAAACAACCTAGATGCCTCTCAACTCAAGAATGGATAAAGAAAATATGGGACATTTACACATGGAATACTATTCAGCTATAAAATTTGCAGGCAAATGAATCAAAGAAGAAAATATCATCCTGAGTAAGGTAGCCAAGACTCAGACAGACATACACAGTATGTACTCACTTATAAGTGAATATTAACCATAAAGTAAAGAAAATCATGCTATAATCCACAGACTGAAAGAAACTAGGTAATAAGGAGGGCCTCAGGGAGGCTGCTTCAGTCTCACTCAGAAGAGAAAATAAAATAGACAACTGAGATGGATAGAAGGAACTGTATAGGAGAGGGGATGAGGAAGGGAAAGGAATGGCAGTAATGTGTGGGGAAGGGAAGCTAGAGCAGGCTAGGAGAAAGAAGAGCAATCTGTAGGGGGCATCTCTGGGACTAGCAAGAGACCTGAGACCTGAGATGGAGAAGGTTCTGGGAGTCTATGGGGGTTGACCCTAGCTGGTTCTCCTAGAAGCTGATGGAATGGAGCCTAAAGTGGCCTTGTCCTTTAGCCATGGTCAGAGGGGGTATCAACACAAAACCTTTGACCCAAAATTTGTCCTGTCTACAAAATGCACAGGAATGAAGATGGAAATGAGATCAAGGGAAAGGTTATTCAAAGACTGGCTCATTGAGACACATCCAATTGGAGAAAGTCAACCCCTGACACTATTAATGATACTGTTTTTCATGCACACAGAAGCCTACTATAACTGTCTCTTGAGAGGTTTCATCTTCCAGCTGATGGAAATAGATGCAGAGACACATAGCCAAACATCAGGAAGATCATGGAGAGTATTGTGGAAGAGTAGGGGATAAGATTGAGGAAGATGGAGGGTAAAGGATACCATAAGAAGATATATAGACTCAACTAACCTGGGCCCTTGGAGGCTTATAGAGATGGAACCACCAAACAAAGAGTATGCAGGGCATGGACCTAGGCTCCCTACACATTTGTAGCAGATGTACAGCTTGGTCTTCATGTGGGTCCCCTAATAATTCACATGATAGGTTGCCTCTGAGTGTCGCCTACCATTTTATCTCCTTTCCCTAACTAGACTGCCTTGTTAGATTCAGTGGGAGAAGATGTGCTTAGACTTGGTGCCAGATGATATCCTAGGGCTGAGTGGTACCAATGGGGTTTTCCCCTACTCTGAGGAAAAGGAGAGTTAGTAAAACAGGGAAGGATTTGAAAGAGTGGGACTGGGAGGAGAGACAGGAATGGAGGGTGTAGGAATGGAGGGTGTCTTAGTTTGTGTTTTACTGCTGTGAACAGACATCATGAATCAAGGCAGCTCTTATAAGTATAACATATATTTGGGGCTGCCTTACAGGTTCTGAGGTTTAGTCCATTATCATCAAGTCAGGAGCTTGCAGTATCCAGGCAGACATGGGGCTGGAGAGTTCTACATCTTCATCCAAAGACAAGAGAAGACTGGCTTTCAGGCAGCTAAATCCTAAAACACATGCCCATAATGACACACTTCCTCCAACAGGGCCACACCTACTCCAATAAGGCCACACCTCCAAATAGTGCCATTCCCTGGGCCAAATATATGCAAACCGTCGCAGGGACTGATATCAGGATATCAATTGAATAAACAAATAAATTGATGAAAACAAAAGAGAAAGACAAATGCAACAAAATTAAAACAAAATCCTAAAGATACAAATACAACTGCTAGTAGTGAAGCTTTGACAGTGTGTTGCAAAAATTGTATCATTAGAGTTTGTCTAGTGTCCTTCCCCTTAAGATGCAAGGAATATATGTGGGGACCTTATGGAAATTGGAGGCATGTGACAGTGTTATGCTAATGTAGACAGCAAGATACATGAGATTTAAGTTCTGACTTATTATTTTGACAAAATAACCTTGTGTAAAAACTAGTCTTATATAGCATCATGCAACCGTTGTCTTCCTATATTTCTTTCTGTTCATGTTTGCTTCTATTTTATGTTTCTTTTTTTCAATTTTTATTAGATATTTTCTTCATTTACATTTCAAATGCTATCCCAAAAGTCCCCTATACCCTCCCCCCTGCCCTGCTCCCCTACCCACCCACTCCCACTTCTTGGCCTTGGCGTTCCCCTGTACTGGGGCATATAAAGTTTGCAAGACCAAGGGGCTTCTCTTCTCAATGATGGCCAACTAGGCCATTTTCTTACTATAATACGATTTCTTTTTTTTTTTAATTTTTTATTAGGTATTTAGCTCATTTACATTTCCAATGCTATACCAAAAGTCCCCATACCCACCCACCCCCACTCCCCTACCCACCCACTCCCCCTTTTTGGCCCTGGCGTTCCCCTGTACTGGGGCATATAAAGTTTGCGTGTCCAATGGGCCTCTCTTTCCATTGATGGCCGACTAGGCCATCATTTGATACATATGCAGCTAGAGTCAAGAGCTCCGGGGTACTGGTTAGTTCATAATGTTGATCCACCTATAGGGTTGCAGATCCCTTTAGCTCCTTGGCTACTTTCTCTAGCTCCTCCATTGGGAGCCCTGTGATCCATCCATTAGCTGACTGTGAGCATCCACTTCTGTGTTTGCTAGGCCCCGGCATAGTCTCACAAGAGACAGCTACATCTGGGTCCTTTCGATAAAATCTTGCTAGTGTATGCAATGGTGTCAGCGTTTGGATGCTGATTATGGGGTGGATCCCTGGATATGGCAGTCTCTACATGGTCCATCCTTTCATCTCAGCTCCAAACTTTGTCTCTGTAACTCCTTCCAAGGGTGTTTTGTTCCCACTTCTAAGGAGGGGCATAGTGTCCACACTTCAGTCTTCATTTTTCTTGAGTTTCATGTGTTTAGGAAATTGTATCTTATATCTTGGGTATCCTAGGTTTTGGGCTAATATCCACTTATCAGTGAGTACATATTGTGTGAGTTCCTTTGTGAATGTGTTACCTCACTCAGGTTGATGCCCTCCAGGTCCATCCATTTGGCTAGGAATTTCATAAATTCATTCATTTTAATAGCTAAGTAGTACTCCATTGTGTAGATGTACCACATTTTCTGTATCCATTCCTCTGTTGAGGGGCATCTGGGTTCTTTCCAGCTTCTGGCTATTATAAATAGGGCTTCTATGAACATAGTGGAGCATGTGTCCTTCTTACCAGTTGGAGCATGTACTGGTTATATGCCCAGGAGAGGTATTGCTGGATCCTCCGGTAGTACTATGTTCAATTTTCTGAGGAACCGCCAGACTGATTTCCAGAGTGGTTGTACAAGCCTGCAATCCCACCAACAATGGAGGAGTGTTCCTCTTTCTCCACATCCTCGCCAGCATCTGCTGTCACCTGAATTTTTGATCTTAGACATTCTGACTGGTGTGAGGTGGAATCTCAGGGTTGTTTTGATTTGCATTTCCCTGATGATTAAGGATGTTGAACATTTTTTCAGGTGCTTCTCTGCCATTCGGTATTCCTCAGGTGAGAATTCTTTGTTCAGTTCTGAGCCCCATTTTTTAATGGGGTTATTTGATTTTCTGAAGTCCACCTTCTTGAGTTCTTTATATATATTGGATATTAGTCCCGTATCTGATTTAGGATAGGTAAAGATCCTTTCCCAATCTGTTGGTGGTCTTTTTGTCTTATTGACGGTGTCTTTTGCCGTGCAGAAACTTTGGAGTTTCATTAGGTCCCATTTGTCAATTCTCGATCTTACAGCACAAGCCATTGATGTTCTGTTCAGGAATTTTTCCCCTGTGCCCATATCTTCAAGGCTTTTCCCACCTTTCTCCTCTATAAGTTTCAGTGTCTCTGGTTTTAAGTGAAGTTCCTTGATCCACTTAGATTTGACCTTAGTACAAGGAGATAAGTATGGATCGATTCGCATTCTTCTACATGATAACAACCAGTTGTGCCAGCACCAATTGTTGAAAATGCTCTCTTTCTTCCACTGGATGGTTTTAGCTCCCTTGTCGAAGATCAAGTGACCATAGGTGTGTGGGTTCATTTCTGGGTCTTCAATTCTATTCCATAGGTCTACTTGTCTGTCTCTATACCAGTACCATGCAGTTTTTATCACAATTGCTCTGTAGTAAAGCTTTAGGTCAGGCATGGTGATTCCACCAGAGGTTCTTTTATCCTTGAGAAGAGTTTTTGCTGTCCTAGGTTTTTTGTTATTCCAGATGAATTGGCAAATTGCTCCTTCTAATTCGTTGAAGAATTGAGTTGGAATTTTGATGGGGATTGCATTGAATCTGTAGATTGCTTTTGGCAAGATAGCCATTTTTACAATGTTGATCCTGCCAATCCATGAGCATGGGAGATCCTTCCATCTTCTGAGATCTTCTTTAATTTCTTTCTTCAGAGACTTGAAGTTTTTATCATATAGATCTTTCACTTCCTTAGTTAGAGTCACGCCGAGATATTTTATATTATTTGTGACTATTGAGAAGGGTGTTGTTTCCCTAATTTCTTTCTCAGCCTGTTTATTCTTTGTGTAGAGAAAGGCCATTGACTTGTTTGAGTTAATTTTTTATCCAGCTACTTCACCGAAGCTGTTTATCAGGTTTAGGAGTTCTCTGGTGGAATTTTTGGGGTCACTTATATATACTATCATATCATCTGCAAAAAGTGATATTTTGACTTCCTCCTTTCCAATTTGTATCCCCTTGATCTCCTTTTGTTGTCGAATTGCTCTGGCTAATACTTCAAGTACTATGTTGAAAAGGTAGGGAGAAAGTGGGCAGCCTTGTCTAGTCCCTGATTTTAGTGGGATTGCTTCCAGCTTCTCTCCATTTACTTTGATGTTGGCTACTGGTTTGCTGTAGATTGCTTTTATCATGTTTAGGTATGGGCCTTGAATTCCTGATCTTTCCAGAACTTTTATCATGAATGGGTGTTGGATCTTGTCAAATGCTTTTTCTGCATCTAACGAGATGATCATGTGGTTTTTGTCTTTGAGTTTGTTTATATAATGGATTACATTGATGGATTTTCGTATATTAAACCATCCCTGCATCCCTGGAATAAAACCTACTTGGTCAGATTGGATGATTGCTTTAATGTGTTCTTGGATTCGGTCAGCGAGAATTTTATTGAGGATTTTTGCATCGATATTCATAAGAGAAATTGGTCTGAAGTTCTCTATCTTTGTTGGATCTTTCTGTGGTTTAGGTATCAGAGTAATAGTGGCTTCATAAAATGAGTTGGGTAGAGTACCTTCTACTTCTATCTTGTGAAAAAGTTTGTGCAGAACTTGAATTAGATCTTCTTTGAAGGTCTGATAGAACTCTGCACTAAACAGTCTGGTCCTGGGCTTTTTTTGGCTGGGAGACTATTTATAACTGCTTCTATTTCTTTAGGGGATATGGGACTGTTTAGAAGGTCAACTTGATCCTGATTCAACTTTGGTACCTGGTATCTGTCCAGAAATTTGTCCATTTCGTCCAGGTTTTCCAGTTTTGTTGAGTATAGCCTTTTGTAGAAGGATCTGATGGTGTTTTGGATTCCTTCAGGATCTGTTGTTATTCTCCCTTTTCAGTTCTGATTTTGTTAATTAGGATTTTGTCCCTGTGCCCTCTAGTCAGTCTAGCTAAGGGTTTATCTATCTTGTTGATTTTTTCAAAGAACCAACTCCTCATTTGGTTAATTCTTTGAATAGTTCTTCTTGTTTCCACTTGGTTGATTTCACCCCTGAGTTTGATTATTTCCTGCTGTCTACTCCTCTTGGGTGAATTTGCTTCCTTTTTTTCTAGAGCTTTTAGATGTGTTGTCAAGCTGCTAGTATGTGCTCTCTCCCGTTTCTTCTTGGAGGCACTCAGAGCTATGAGTTTCCCTCTTAGAAAGGCTTTCATTGTGTCCCAAAGGTTTGGGTACGTTGTGGCTTCATTTTCATTAAACTCTAAAAAGTCTTTAATTTCTTTCTTTATTCCTTCCTTGACCAAGGTATCATTGAGAAGAGTGTTGTTCAGTTTCCACGTGAGTGTTGGCTTTCTATTATTTTTTTTGTTATTGAAGATCAGCCTTAGTGCATGGTGATCTGATAGGATACATGGGACAATTTCAATATTTTTGTATCTGTTGAGGCCTGTTTTGTGACCTATTATGTGGTCAATTTTGGAGAAAGTACCATGAGGTGCTGAGAAGAAGGTATATCCTTTTGTTTTTGGATAAAATGTTCTGTAGATATCTGTCAGATCCATTTGTTTCATCACTTCTGTTAGTTTCAGTGTGTCCCTGTTTAGTTTCTGTTTCCATGATCTGTCCATTGGTGAAAGTGGTGTGTTGAAGTCTCCCACTTTTATTGTGTGAGGTGCAATGTGTGCTTTGAGCTTTACTAAAGTTTTTTTAATGAATGTGGCTGCCCTTGTATTTGGAGCATAGATATTCAGAATTGAGAGTTCCTCCTGGAGGATTTTACCTTTGATGAGAACGAAGTGCCCCTCCTTGTCTTTTTTGATGACTTTGGGTTGGAAGTCAATCTTATCAGATATTAGGATGGCTACTCCAGCTTGTTTCTTCATACCATTTGCTTTGAAAATTGTTTTCCAGCCTTTCATTCTGAGGTAGTGTCTATCTTTTTCTCTGAGATGTGTTTCCTGTAAGCAGCAAAATGTTGGGTCTTGTTTGTGTAGCCAGTTTGTTAGTCTATGTCTTTTTATTGGGGAGTTGAGACCATTGATGTTAAGAGATATTAAGGAAAAGTAATTGTTGCTTCCTGTTATTTTTGTTGTTAAAGTTGGCATTCTGTTCTTGTGGCTGTCTTCTTTTAGGTTTGTTGAGGGATTACCTTCCTGTTTTTTCTAGGGCGTTGTTCCCGTTCTTGTATTGGTTTTTTTCTGTTATTATCCTTTGAAGGGCTGGATTCGTGGAGAGATAATGTGTGAATTTGGTTTTGTCGTGGAATACTTTGGTTTCTCCATCTATGGTAATTGAGTGTTTGGCTGGGTATAGTAGCCTGGGCTGGAATTTGTGTTCTCTTAGTGTCTGTATAACATCTGTCCAGGCTCTTCTGGCTTTCATAGTCTCTGGTGAAAAATCTGGTGTAATTCTGATAGGCTTGCCTTTATATGTTACTTGACCTTTTTCCCTTACTGCTTTTAGTATTCTATCTTTATTTAGTGCATTTGTTGTTCTGATTATTATGTGTCGGGAGGAATTTCTTTTCTGGTCCAGTCTATTTGGAGTTCTGTAGGCTTCTTGTATTTTCATAGGCATCTCTTTCTTTAGATTTGGGAAGTTTTCTTCAATAATTTTGTTGAAGATGTTTGTTGGTCCTTTCAGTTGAAAATCTTCATTCTCATCCACTCCTATTATCCGTAGGTTTGGTCTTCTCATTGTGTCCTGGATTTCCTGGATATTTTGAGTAAGGATCTTTTTGCATTTTCCATTTTCTTTGATTCTTGTGCCAATGTTCTCTATGGAATCTTCTGCACCTGAGATTCTCTCTTCCATCTCTTGTATTCTGTTGCTGATGCTCAAATCTATGGTTCCAGATTTCTTTCCTAGGGTTTCTATCTCCAGTGTTGTCTCACTTTGAGTTTTCTTTATTGTGTCTACTTCCCTTTTTAGGTCTAGTATGGTTTTGTTCATTTCCATCACCTGTTTGTATTTTTTTTCCTCTTTTTCTGTAAGGACTTCTACCTGTTTGATTGTGTTTTCCTGTTTTTCTTTAAGGACTTGTAACTCTTTAGCAGTGTTCTCCTGTATTTCTTTAAGTGATTTATTAAAGTCCTTCTTGATGTCCTCTACCATCATCATGAGATATGCTTTTAAATCTAGGTCTAGGTTTTCGGGTGTGTTGGGGTGTCCTGGACTGGACGAAGTGGGAGTGCTGGGTTCTGATGATGGTGAGTGGTCTTGGTTCCTGTTAGTAAGATTCCTACGTTTACCTTTCGCCATCTGGTAATCTCTGGAGTTAGTAGTTATAGTTGACTCTGTTTAGAGATTGTTCTTCTGGTGATTCTGTTACCGTCTATCAGCAGACCTGGGAGACAGATTCTCTCCTCTGAGTTTCAGTGCTCAGAGCACTCTCTGCTGGCAAGCTCTCTTACAGGGAAGGTGTGCCGAAGAAGAAGGCCCAAAACAGGGCCTTTCTCAGAAGCTGTGTTGCTTTGGCAGTTCTCAGAAGCTGTCAACTTCTGTGGTGCAGACTCTCACCTGTGCAGACTAAATTCCTAAGTTCCAGGGAGTCCCGGAATCAAGATGGTGACCGCTGCTGCTGAGGCTGAGGCTGCCTCCCAAGCCAGGTGGACACCTGTCCTCTGGTCCGGACGGTGGCCGGCTGTCTGCGGCCCGCCAAGGGTGCTGCCTCAGCGGCTCTGTGCTTCCGCCTGTCCCAGAAGCTGTCCAGTTCTCTGGCGCACCCTCTCACCAGTTCAGACTAATTTCCTAAGTTCTGCTGAGTCCCGGAACCAAGATGGCGACCGCTGCTGCTGAGGCTGAGGCCGCCTATAATACGATTTCATAATTATAATTTGTTAATAGCTTTCCATTACTAATAATATATTTGAGATAAAAAGGTTTAAAAGAAGGAAAGATTGGTTTTGGTTCATGGTTTCACAACACTGAGGACAAGACATCCTGATCCCCAGTTATAGTCTGGAGAATTGTGTCATTACAAGAGCACAAGGATAAAACAAAGCTACTAACTCACAGCAGATTGAAAGAGGTGAGAAAAAAGGGCAGAGGAAAAGGATACACTCTGAATAGCTCCGTGAAAAGCAGACCCTTATTTTCTTTCCAGTAATCTCCTCTTCATAAAGTTTCCACCACCTTCCAGTAGACTGGTGGGTAAAGACCATAGCATGAGCTTTAAGGAACTCTTAAAATCCAAACCATATCCTCCAGAAGAGGAGGCAGAAAGAGTGTAAGAACCAGAAGGAATGGAGGACATAAAGAAAACAAGGCCCTCTAAATCAATATGGTCAGAGATCATGGGAACTCACAGAGACTGGGGGAGCATGCACAGGAGTACAAAGGTCTGAACCAGATCCTTTGTCTATATATTAAGGCTTCCACTTTAGTGTTTCTTATTGGATTCTTGGATTTGAGAATGAGTAGTCTCTGATTCTTGTGCCTTCCCTTAGGCTCTTTTCCTTTTGTTTGTTTTATTCAATTCTGAAGCATTAGTTTTTGTTTTATCTATTGTATTTTGTTATTAGCACTTAAGAACCTGTTTGTTTTCTAATGGTAGCAAAAGGGAGTGGAGCCCGTTCTAGTAATGGAGTGGGAGGGAATACGGGGAGTAAAAGAGGGACAGGAAAAACAATCAGGATATATCATGGGGAAAATAATTTTCAATAAATATAAAAATACAAAAGTGGAGAAAATAAAATCCAAACAACAAGGATACAGTTTTAAGTAATTATTTTCTTTTTTTGTTAGGCATAAGTAGTATGGAGAGCACTGTAATTTAAATATAGTTTATAGAAAGGAACTAAAATGACATAGATATAGAAACCATGACAAGAAGATAATTAGAAAGGTGCAAGGCACAAAGAAAAGTTTAGATGTGTTAACATAGTCATGTTTCACTGTGGCCAGTGCTGGTGGTATAGATCTCTTAATCTGGAAATGAGCAGTATAGCTCAATTTTATAAAGTTAGAATGCAAACTACTAGGATAAAAACCAGAAGCTGCAAAGTGAATGCTTCACGTGTAGCAAATAAAACTGGCTGTAAAAAGTTGAAGTAAGACTTTTGCTTCCTATTTTCTTATCATTAACTATGACTTGTGTGTTTATGACCATAGATTGCTTCTGTAATAAATTAGGTAGGAGCACATATCCAGTCTTGATATTTATTAAGAGTTGAAGCAGAAGAAGGTTGGGTCCTTTGGTCTCTCAATCCTCTTTTATCTCTACAGTCTGTAAGTCTGATCAGAGATGCAGGTTACCATGATTAGTCTTGAACAGTGCAGACTGGATTGTAATGGAGAGAGGTGGCAATGCAGGAGCCAATTACTAGGTTATTATAGTAAGAAAAGCAGGGAAGTGACGAGCATCTGAACAGAACTGCAGGCAGCATGAAGACAAGGAAGGTGAAAGATGTGAAGCCTGTGCGAAAGGAGAATATCCCTTCCTCGGAAATTGATTGCATAGATGTGCGGGGGTTATGGAGAGGGAAGCATTAAATTGACTATGAGGCTTCAAGGTAGGGTAATTACAGGGCCAGTATTAGCTGCATACGATAGTCAGAAATAGAGAGAATATTCCAGTAGCTGGGTCAAGCTGAATAAGGAAAGGGTGTAATTGTGAGAAGTGCCTTACTCATTAGTGGATGGGGATTATGAGAGATTGGTGGCAGCCAAAAGAAATTTACAGAGGTATTTATTGAAGAGCTTCACTCCTGCACGGTGGCTAAAGAGAACTGGAAATCATTTTTTAATAGGTGGGAATTCATTTGTAGGTTAATATGGTCTTAGTTGAGGAAGTTAAAAAGTGTGTATTAATATACACATGAAGAAACAAAAATACTGAATATTATAGACAGTTGGCCTGTACAATGTTTAATAATGACTTTATGAATGCATTAAAAATAGGTAACTATAATACCTCACCAGAAAAGCCTAGCAGTCACTGCATGCATTATAAATGGAGTTGCCCCTATAGCATATTTGGCATTATGAGAAATATATTTCTTAGGAAAATGGATAGTTATACAATTACAACTCAAATTTGCAATGGCAATTATTTTTTTAAAACATGCATATTAACTCATTAGGATTTGTGGATAGACTGAATTTTCTAATTTTGTAGAAGAGAACTAAATTATTTCCTTGAATCATGAGTTCCCAGTTATCAACTTTTTTTTTTTTTTTGGCTGTTTTTACCATTAACATCTGCCTTTTTCCATCTATGAGATAGGTGAAGAAAAGACGAATAATATCTTTGACATTATTCTTAACTCAATATAAAGAAATTACTCAAAATAGTACCAACTCATATTATATACAAAAATAGAATTTTCGTAGATTAACGAATGAGAGATGTATTTTCTCCACACGAAGACTATCAGGTTAGGGAAAAGGTTGCACTTCAAACAGTTTCTTTAGGATTTAAACTGTTAGAGATCTTTCAGCTGCCACGAGGTCCTTCTGAGTCATCTCAGTATCGTGACTGTTCACATTGGGAACAGAAAACTATAGGCAGCGATTCATCTGTAGCTTAATGTAGTAT
This sequence comes from Mus musculus, assembly GCF_000001635.26. Taxonomy (NCBI): domain Eukaryota; kingdom Metazoa; phylum Chordata; class Mammalia; order Rodentia; family Muridae; genus Mus; species Mus musculus. The sequence continues at coordinate 105,598,736 of NC_000072.6, forward strand.
GACTTTACACAGAATGTTTTTGGTTTAGGGTCCTCAGTTGTTGTAGACTCAGTCATATGGCTACAATTCAGTGCAATAAATACTTAGAGATAAAGAATTATCATATGTTTAGGGGGAAAGGAAATGGAGATGGTTTGGCAAATAGATAGGGCTGTCGTAAATTACTTACTTTGTAACTCACAAACAGAACCCATCTATCTCCTTCCCAAATCCCAGCTCATGTCTCTATGACATAGGACACAGGGAGTTTATCAGAAGTCAGCCACGAATAGATGGAAAGTGTGGCTTCATTTGTTTCAGTCACACACACACACACACACACACACACACACACACACACACACACACATTTCTGTAAATCTCTGCTGTGTGCCAGGCAGTGGTCTAACTGTATTCTCTGCATTTACTCATTGACTCCCGGTTAACTAAATACCAAGCAGATTCCATGATTAGATCCTATTAAACCATACTTTTTTGTGAGATGGAGTGCAATAATCAGAGACTTGTATACAACAATAAAATATTCAACTCAATATAATTGAGGCGCTGAGAGAAAATATTTACTTCCTTCCACCTATGGATGGAAAATCATATCATCTGAATGGACAACAGTGATGACTTGAGGAAGCCATAGAAGGAAAGAATATAAGAGATGATGGAGGGGGAGAGGATAAAATTGGAGGGAGTTGGGTGATGCAGGGAGATGGGACTATGGGTAAATGTGTACTAAAGTACAGTTACATAGAAAAAGTAAAGTCTTCAGCACAGAGACAGGATTAAAGGTCACAGTAACTTATTTTATGCTGTATAAACAAGTAAAAGAACATAGCTTAAAGGTTCCAACGGTTGAAAAAGAGATAAAGTCACTAATTGCTATAATCAGATCAAAATATTTCATGTATAAGTCCTCTTATGTTAAGTTCTACTTCAGAAATAATCTAATTATTTTGTGTAAATAATTTTTAAATGTTGGAGACAGTATGCTTCAAGCCCTTTTCTTCTGCCCCCAGGCTTTGTAAACATGAGGTCAGACTTTTCAGTTATCAAATACTTTGCTTCTAAATGACCCAAACTTCGATCTGTTGTACCATGACACTCAAGTTTGGTTGGTGTCTTGTATTTATAGATCACTACTCAATTACTACTTAAAATACAGCTTTGAAATGTTTATTCTGAGATCTTCTTCAATTTCTTTCTTCAGAGACTTGAAGTTCTTGTCATATTCTGAAGAGGAGAAACTCTCTGTCACTCTTGGGTCCTAAATGCTCATGGGAAGCAGGAAGGACTAGGCTCTCGTGCTTATTACAAGTCCTACTGTCTGTCTCTGAGCCTTCCATTAGTGCTGTAGTTGTTATAACTGATGAACTCCCAGCTTTGATGGCTTCACACATCATTTTATTTCTTGCTTATTACATGAGTAAAGCATTCCCTTGAGCAGGTTCTGAATAACGGCATGGAAAAGACTGTTCTCATCAGAATGTACATTTCAAGTTGGCTCTAACCACTTTGAAGTCAATCTTGACAAAATGGAAGAGCAAATACACAGTGGGTAGAAACTTACCACTTTCATGTACATTTCCCTGATGAGATTCAGTTATGTGCACCAAACTACCTTTAGTGGAAATGTGAAAATATGGCCTGGTTTTGTCCTTAGTAGAACGAGAAAATAAGATACAATCAGTGACTCAGATGCTAAATGATGGCTTTGATAGAGCATTTGTGTTGGGTCCTAATGTCCCAACTAACACAGTAAAGATGGAACATGTTAATAAGAAAAGACACAGAGATCCTTTCGGTAAAATAAGGCTTTCCTGGAAATAAATTCCAAAAATCCCTTTCTTCCCAACATGCAAGTTTGTCTGGGGACTGTGAAGTAATATAACAGACATAGTTATAGACAAGAGTCTTAAAAATCAATTTGAATGTGCTTCGTATATATCTCACATGACATTAACTAGTAATCTGAGAAAGGTTTTACCTTGTTAGTGGGAGCCAAGTTCCCCATATTAGGAATATATAGTATTTTATGGTGGCTTTGTCTGCATTGGAGAACATGCTTGTCCCATAATTGCTCTTTTTCTGATCTCTTCTCAAAGAGAATGAAATCCTCTCGTGTGTTTTAGTTGAAAGGAAGCAAATGAATTTTCTTAAGCCTCATTTGGTCAGATTTATCATGGTCAATATCATGAAATTAATGTTTTCAAATCATCTATGGCCAGTGGTTATAATTTTGAGCCCAGTCATGGTGCAAATAAGATGCAGAAACTCAACCTCTGAGGAAAGATCCAGGAAAAGAAGCCTAAAAGAGCCATAGAATAAAAGAAGGTACTCAGGCACTGTTGTCACAGAGATGTTGGTTGAGAAATGTACTCTGTTCTGAGGGAGTGGCATGATTTGGGCAGGAGGCATCACTGTTTTGAAGTACTATGTTCTTCTGCATGCTCTTGAATGGAGCTATCAAAAATAGCACCACTGATAGACTTCAAGAAACAATGAAGTTTATGTATGCGCTCAATTGATAGAGGAGGACATTCAATGGAGACAAACTGTTGTTACCATTATCAGTTATATATTGTTCTCCAATATGTGAGAAAATAGCACAGTGATGAGAAAATTACTAATATCAAAGGATGTTAGTGCGCTGGGTACCACTCCCTGCCTCAGCAATTGGGACTGAGGCCAGAATGCTCTCCTCCTTCTTCATCTTTGAAGACAGCATGCAAATGAAAAGGGAGATAAGATAGGCTCATGTTTGGGTTGATTCTCACCTAGAACTTACTCAGTTTTAATGAAAAGGTGATCAGTATATTTGATTAAGTTTTGTTACTTCAAGTAATCCACTGTTAGTTGTAGAATAGTTATTTTAGTTTTGATTGTTTATACTTGTGTGTGTGCATTTGTGTCGGTGTCCATTTGTGTCTATGCACATTTTTACAGGTGGCCAAAAGAGGGGTTCAGATCCCCTGCAGCTCAAGTTATAGGCACACAACTGATACAGAAACTTGAGACCAAACCTGAGTCCTCGTGAGAGCATCATAGACTCTTTGATGAGCCATCTTTCCAGTCCCCTCATCAATGTTTTGAAGAAAACATTTCATTACCACATGTTTCTGAGACCCAGAAATAGCATCTGAGAGACTATCCTACACACACACACACACACACACAAACACACACACACACACACACACACACACACACACACACATACATACACACACACACACACACCAGAAAAGTTTCATGTGTAAAACTGATTTTTTTCCTTGTTATCTCATAGTAAAAAGCTGGGGGAAAAACACAGACATCAAAAAAAAAGTTATTGTGGAAATTCATTTCCAGCATTTTCTAATACAATAGACTAATAGCTGCTTGTGCTGTTTAGTCTTTAGTCAACTGGACACAAGTTAAAATCATTTTGAAAGAGGGAAACTCGACTGTGAAGATATACCCACCAGGCTGGCATTTGGGTTAGGCTATAAGAGAATTTCTTGATTAAAGTTTGATGTGTATTGGTTCAGATCACTGGGGACTGCCAATTTTTGGCAAGGAGTGCAAAGTGGTATGGGAAAGCAGCCTGATTAAGCCACGATCAGTAAGTGAGGAAGCAGTAGTCTTCAGTAACCTCAGCCTCTCTCCTGCTTTCAGGTTTCTGCATGGAGTTCCGGTCTCCACTTCCTCCATGATGCACTAGGATGTGACATGGAAGTGTAAGCAAGATAAACCTTTGCTCCCTAAGTTGCCACTTGCTGTGGTGTTTTAAAACACCAATAAAAACCCTAATTAAGGACTTGTTAAAATCAATACTAAGCCATGTTTATTCTGATAAACTCATTAAGATTTAATAAAGATGATTTAATATGATATACAGAGAATATATAAGTTTGGAGACAAACGTCCGTATATTCACTACATCTATGAAGTATAGCCTACCATAAATGGATGATAGTTTTCACATGTAAAATTTTTCCTATACTTAAAACATGCTATTTAAATAGGCATCTTTCAGTTATGTATTGTGATGAAAAGTGTTTATTTTAAGAGCACCAATTTATTTCAGATACCTCCGTCAACCTGACAATTGTGTGAACAATGAAGATATAATTTTAGGCAGTCATCCCTTCATTATTTTTAATTCTAGAAAGAACAATATTAAGATGTTCTTACCTTCCAGAGCTGCAGCAAGATATCAGTAGGATTTATGTAACTAAATTACAAGTAAATCCCCTAATGCTCAGGGAATAAGGCGTTCTGTTTAATTAAATATTCAATTGTTCTGTTATCACATAAACCATACACGGTTTTCAACTTTAAAGTATTTGAAAACAAATTAAAATATGAAATACCGCAGAAACAAGAACCAATGTAGAATGTAATTTAATTCTTATTCATTTGCAGGATCCTACAGTGTTTCAGTGTGAAGGAGGAAAACTTAGATACCAAGTAGAAAGGCATGACCCATAAAGAAAACTATTTAACTTCTTGAATTAATTTAGGTACTGCATTAGTCTTCTCAAGCTCTTTACACAGAGTAATGTGGAGGGTTGGAGGAGAGAGATGGAGAGAGAGAGAGAGAGAGAGAGAGAGAGAGAGAGAGAGAGAGAGGGAGAGGGAGAGGGAGAGGGAGAGAGAGAGAGAGAGAGAGAGAGAGAGAGAGAGGGAGAGGGAGAGGGAGAGGGAGAGGGAGAGGAGAGGGAGAGCGCAAGAGGGAGGGAGAGAAAGTGAGTTGCTCCATTCAGGAACTCACTAACCCATTACTCCCACAAAGGTCCGGATCTGATGATATCATCTAGATTTAATCAGCTATTTCCCTTTCAGCTCCTACCACATGACAGTTTAAAGTTTCAACATATCAGCATACGATATGTGCAGGAGATATAATTCAATCCACAGTACCAACAAACTTTACAGAAGTACCCCCTTTGCCCAAGCCTATAATCACACACATTTCCTCTCAGTGCTCTGTTGTGTCCAAACTTCCTGATCCTTTGAGGCTAAGCTCTCAGTAATTCTCTGTACAAATATTCCTTTCTGTTCTTACTATACTTATTTGTCTATAAATCGTATTAATCCTACCAGATTTAAATAGCAAATCCAATGCTAAAAAGTGATCATTGACAAGATGTCTGATCTCCAATATTTTCTTTTACTTTGTAAAAAAAATTTAAGGAATAGATTCGAAAGATTTTAGCTTAGTTTTGAACTTTACAATTGTTTTGAATCCAAATACAAAAAATATTTTCATAACGCATTTTATCTATTTGCTTTGTGTTATGACTTTTAAGTTCTTTTAAATTATTATTATTATTGTGCATACATAATATGTATAGAGGATTGCATAGGTAGGGTATACATATAAAGGTCAGAGAACAACTCTGTGGAATTGATTCTTTCCTTTCTCCTTCATGTATCTTTATAGGGGTTGCACTCAGGTCTCTAGTGTTGCATGGCAAGTGCCTCTCTACCAGCAGAGCCCTCTCATTGCCCCCTTTACCTTACTTTATATCAATAAAAGTCGAGTGATAGCCTTCATTATTTAACTAGTCTTATTGTTGCTCATCATTATTATGCTAAGCAAAAATATGGATCATTTCTTACATGGATCTGATTATATTAGCTTTCATTAGATCTTAACCCATATAGAGGCATATGGAGTATGACAGTGCCATAGACTATGTGTTTTTGGTTTACTCATTGGACATATGCTTTACATACAAAAAGCTATTTTGATTTACCATATGTGATCCATATTTAAATGTGGAAATGGAGCCTCACAGGAGATGTATCAAAATAGCACATGCAAACATTTACTATTTGTGCCAGTAAGTGGATCTTTAGCAGAAAACTCAACAACTACCATATGTAGCAGCTGTTAGTCAGTGGACCAAAAATAACGGCCCGGAACAATAAAGCCTGCAGTCTCAGCATATTTGAGTCCCATCCACCTAGCAAATACTTATCTTTCAAAATCTATTCAAACGCCTAAAAGGCTGTTCATTTTCAATTAGTCATTGTAATTGTTCTGACCCAGACACACTATTGACAGAAAAACACTCCAAGAAAAACTTCCCTAAGCTATCAGGTGGGCAGGATGCTCATAGTACTCATCTGCTCCCCAGTACAAGCTTTGGAATCTAATCCGATATAGACTTAGTAAGTCTCTGCTTATCAAACATGGCTCAGACACTACCTAGAAACCATACAAGAATGTAAACTAGTTTATTAATTAGATGCTCCTCTGAAATTCCACAAAGGGCTACTGTTTATCTTGACTGTTTTCCATGATATGTTGGTAGATATTTTTGCCTGTGGAGACATAGAACAGGAATCTACCTTTATTACTTATTTGAAGTGCCAGAGTTTATTTAGAATGAATCCAGATACTAAGGCAGAAATGCTGTGTAAGATCAATGTGGCAGCAGGAAAAAAAAATAGATCATCAGGAAACAAAGTCACTGGCATTGAATTTTACCCCCGTCACAAGCATGTGTGACATCTCTTTAACCAATACTAGAGATAACCAACATGCAAAAGTAATGATCCATGCATGACATTTTGTTGGGTTTAGTCCATGACTGGTTGGGCCCATTATTATGCACCCATGATGAAGCAACATTTCATAGTTCAAAACTATAACAGAATATAGCTATTCTCTTCATTGGTAAGACACAAAATGGGAGAAGAGAAAAAAAAAACATAATGCCACAATTCACTCACGAGTCACTCATCCAGTAACTTGAAGACATTTCACTAGTTCCTACTTTTCAAGTTTGTATCACAATCCATTAGTACTGTCCTGGGTATGAGCCCCTTACCACAGAAGCCTTTGAAAGACATTGCAACCCAAACCTAAGCAACCTTAAAATATCACTTTCTATAGATTCATTTCTTATGAAATATGGGGATATCTGGTTCTGACATTCTAAAATGCTGATTATAAGGCTGATTGTAGAACTACAACCACTACTAGCACCACCTAACATCACATGGTAGATTCATACAGGGATGTGGATACTTTCTAGTATTATATTATTTAGGCTTCATACCAACACTATGATTACTTTTATGCTATGTCAATAACCTACAAATCTCAGGGGCTTGCTACAACAAATTATGATGTAGATTCAGGTGAAATGCTGCGAGGGATTTTATCTCATGTGACTCAAGGATTCAGGCTGCTTCAGTTTGATACATTTTCCATTGCAGTGTCTACTCTGTCCTTACACCTGGAAGACAAAGGTCTAGAAGGCTGCCTAAGGAATGCTCAAATCCAGAAGTGATCCAGTGTATCCTACCTCCTATCATGATGGCACACCCTGGCTAGTTACAGGGAGAAGACCTTGTAGAGGAGATCATGGATACTAAAAGACGGCTAGCATGGCACCAACAGTCATGATATGAGTGTCTCTATGCTAAGGCAGTGAACTAAGCCTATGAAATATTTGGTAAATTCTACAAGTCACAGAACAATTAAGTAGTGAGACTTCACTTTTGTTGCAAATCTATCTGATTTTGGACTTATTAAACTTTAATTTAGTTATTCTTATTTGATAATTTGTTACCATATAGTCAGGTACTTACATAGATAAAATCAGTTTCTCCAATGACGGTAGTTACATTAGTTACACTCCAGGGTGAGTCCCATGCCTGGGAGTAACTGGGCATTACAAAGCCAAGTTCTGCTTTCTTTTCTTTCTTCTTCTTCTTTTTTAATTGTTTGTTTGATTTGGTAATTTTTGCATAACTTGTTTTTTGTTTATTTGTTTTCATTTGGTTTGTATGATTTGGGTTTTTAGGAGGGAGAAAAAAAGCATGAAGTTAGTTGAGTGGGAAGGTTGGAAAAACCAGTGATAAGTTGGGGAAAGGGAAAGAATATGTTCAAAATACATGGTATGAAAACATTAAATAATAACAGAAAATAGAAAATTTCTTTCTTAGCTACTGACCTCACATAGTGACATAGTAATTACTTTTGTGTTATTTACCATCATGAAGAAATCTTGTTCTTTTATGATATTTGGAAATAATGATACAATTACTCTGCTGCTTTTACAACAGAAATTATTTTCAACACAAAAATTACAAAACAATTTTAAAAGTAAAATTTACACCATTTAGATAGAACTATACACATTATTTGATGTAAAGAATTTTCCTATTTTTGATATCTAAAATACACCAAAAAATTAAAAAACAAACCTGTATTTGGTATTATAACAGAGACAGACACTATCTCAGAGTATTCTAAGCAAATGGTCCCAAGAAACAAGATGGAGTTGCCATCCTAATATCCACTAAAATAGATTTTCAACCAAAAGTTATCAAGCATGATGAGGAAGGACACTTCACATATTTGGTATTAGAAATCCAAACATTTTGAGTAACTTGGTGAAAATAATTTCTTTCTCATACTTCTGGGAACTGCACATCAGAAAGTAGTTTAAAAGTCTGACATTCTGTGGCCTGACGTGATATTTCAGTGGGTAAGTACAATCATTGACTGCTTATCCAGAGAACCCAGGTTTGATTCCCAGCGCCTACATAGTTACCAACAGACATGTGTAGCTCCAGACTCAGGGACATAATGCCCTCTTCTCCCTTTCATGAACACTGGGGCACATATGTGGTCGATTAACATACATGAAGTTGAAGTAACCCCCTCAAACACACACATATACAATAAACATATCTTTTTTAAAAGTCTTGTGTTATACAAATCAAGGAACAATTAATAATAAATTTGCTACTTAAAATTATAAAACAAAAGAATATTAAATACTTATAGTTGAATTCAAATCACAAGCTATACAATAATACAACATGTGGCTTAAAAACTGACAGCTGCACACGGCAAATGTTTGTCCATTAATACTCTTATTTATGGATTTTTGAAGATCTTCAGGACCAGTGGGATTCCTCCAACAATTCTGAAAGGGAAAATAAACAGAATACAATTAGGTTATTTCTGCAGATAGCCAAAAACAAATACAATTGTCTGTCAGGACAAGAATCCTGTTAGATACTAACCGGTTTCACCTCTTAGATAAAATGTGAAGGCAATTTAAATCATAATTCTACAAAATTATTTGATAGTAACTTTTGATAACATCATTTTTGTTCGATAGTACAATGTGCTCCATCTCCCTCTTTGAACTATATTTACAAATCTCAAAATTTGGACCTATCTGCAAGAATTCATACACCTTAACACTATCTCTCAAAATAATGATTTAGATAAAGTTCATGTTCCTGTTTGTTTTTATATTTTATATTGAAAAATCAGTGGCATACTTCATGCATGTATTATTTATATATAAACATGTATAATAAAAGTGCTCATCTATCATGCAATAATGAAAGTTTCTCTGGGAAGCATTGATGAGGGAACTGGAACGATGGCTCAGATAAGAAGAGCATATGCTGCTCGCACAGAGGAGCCAGGTTTGGTCCCACGTTCCTGTGTCAGTTGTCTGCCTATAATTCTAGCTCCAGGGGATCTGAAGCTCTCTTTTGGCCACTGGCACAGATGCACACACACACACACACACGAACACAAGTATACACAATGAAATATGAAATAACTAAAGAACAAAAAAAAAATACTGATAAGTGACGGTTCTCCAGTTACAGTGGCTTACACAAAATAACAAAACTTAATCAAATATACTGAGTATGTTCTGGGCGAGCATGCACCTGAATTACCTTATCCCCCTCCCTCATTTGCATGGTGTCTTCAAAGGGTTGATAAAGGTCTCCTTTATCCTGGTCTCAGTGCCAAGCGCTGCCTTTAATCTTTGTTCGGGGTGTTTGCCTACTTCTGAAGATGCATTCCTTGTCCTTCCAGCTTACCATCAGCATCAACCATGCCCCTGTGCCCCTGCTTTACACAGAAGAGCACTTCTGGTTTTCAAGGTTGGTCACTATGTAGCTCTGGGCTTGCCAGCTGCTTATTCTCAAACATGACCAACAATTGTAGAGTGCTCGCAGGTCCTTTAGTGACCCCTCTTCTACTCTTGTAGTGTTGTACTGGTATGCCTAGTGTGATTCTCTGCGAGAGGTTATCACTTTTTATGACACACTGGGATATGCCTCTCCAAACTGTTCACCAGTGCTCATTTATGCTTCTTTTTTGTAAGCACCACTGCCATTGACATTCTCACCCTCTCTCACACCTTCTTTCTTCCGCTCAAATTCTTACTCATGCTCAGCTGAAAGTGCACATTCCCCATGTGTACTTCAGAAAGGCAATTAATTTGCAACCTTATAAATATTTTCAAAGTTGTATTTTGTAAGTCTGAGGGAAAAACAACAACAACAACAACAACATGAGTCAGCTTTGTGTTACCATAACAAATACCTGACATAATCAGTGTATAAATGGAATGTTTATTTTTGTTCTGTGTTTTAGTGGTTTTAATGCATGAGCATTTGGCTCCCTTATGCTCAGGCCTGTGATGAGGTAACATTGGATATTGGGACCGAGTGTACAGCAAACCACTCAGCTCGTGTCTAGAAAGTAAAGAAGATGAAAACTAAACAGCTGAGGCTTAAGTATTCCTTTCTAGGGCACAGCCTCAATGGTCTGAGAACTTCTACAGGGTTTCTCTTTTAAAGTTTCTACTCCTTCCCAGCAACACCTCTAAGAATAAGCCTTTAACAACAGAGCCCTTTGTGAGGTATCAAATCCACACTATAGCCAAAAACTGTTTACCATTATTCAAAACCCCAAACTTGCAAGTGAAATTAATAGTCTTCAAACTGTCCAAGCATGCATTGTTTGGGGTGTGTCCCAGATGCTATACACTTGCCATTTGAATTTGAGGAATAGGGGCTAGAACTTCAGAATCCAAGTAAATTCCAGGAGGGCATGATGGTCCACTTGTAGTTTCAGATCCATGGTAAATGATTACAGCTGTCAACTCTGAGCTTCTGCATACATGAGCATACATATGCCCAAGTACATACACATACACATTGAATACATACCACACACAAACACACACACACAAACACACACACACACACACACACACACACACACACACACACACAGAGAGAGAGAGAGATGAGAGAAGAAAAAACTGAAGTATAGAATAAGCTATTTACAGATTAGGTATCTATTTTAAATTACATACTCATAACATTTATATAATAAACATAAATATGAATTTAAGAACCAAAGGCATGTATCTAATGTTTAGCTGGCTACTTGTGAAGCTGAGAGTTGTGATGATTAAGATTTTTTTCTATTTCTCATTTAAGATATAATTTGTGTATCAATTTATAAACATTATGAACGAATAATTTCTTAGTCTGTTTAAGAAAGTTGACTATCAATGAAGAAAGGTAACATCAAGACCATGACATTTTGCTCTTAGACTTAGTTATAAGTTTTTTTTTCTTTTTCTGTCACTGTAAGGTGAAATGTACTAGCTTTTTTTCTGTGTAAGTAAAATGAAGACATAAAGAGATTTGAATCACCAGGTCTGTGGAATTTTTATATGAATGCACTGTTAGCATCATACTCTCTTTCGTAAAAGTTCTTATATGTTATTCTTACTGCCTAAGTGGTTTGAGAGAATCCTCATTTCAGTGACTTCATCTGAGCCCAGGAAGTATACTATCATATAGAAATAATATCACCAATATACCATGTGATCTGCCTTGCCACCTGTAATATAACCCCTCTACCATTCTTCCCATCATATTACTAAGTGCATACAGGTCACGAGAGGGAATTAAGAGAGAAACAGCTAAAATTAAGGGCTATTTGAAGAGGTAGTATGGGAACCTAATACTTCCAAAACTATATATATATTCTCATTATCACCAAATAATGAGAATCTCAGCTGGATATCTTTTGTCATCAAATTAAGCTTCTAGTTCCAGAATTGAGTTATATTGTATAGTTACATCTATTGTCCAAAGTGGTACCATGGGAAAGCCAAAACAACCCAGGGTGTTGCTATGACTATTGGCTGTTCTCCACAAACCAATAAGAATGCCTCACTGCTAAAGACAACAGCTATGAAACTCATTGAACCTGGAGAAATAGAACTAGTGCCTACATAGAGCCTTCACTCCTATGCATTAGTGTTATTGGTACCCTTCATGCTAACAAAGAAGGAATGTAAACACCAACCCAGCCACAAGCTCCTTGATCTATAATAATGTCCTGCCTACAAGATACACTAGTGCAACTGTAGAGCAACATTTGTGGGAATAACCAACAATTATCTTGTTTGACTTAGAGTCTATTCCACAAGATGAAGACCATTATTTGGGTGACCAAGAAACTGATACTAGATATCTCAAGGCCATAGGCTAAAAGCATATATTACAGTCTTATAAAAAAAAAGTCAATAACAAGACTTCTAAGGACAATCTGCTATGCTCATAGAACAGAGCTTTGCTCAACTATCATAAGAGACTCTTCCTCCTAAAGCAGATGCGAACAGATATAGAGACCCACAGCCAGATCTTATACAGAGAGTGAGAAATCTGGAAATACTCAGTTCTGAAACATGTGTCTCCATTAAAATCCCTCCTTGCAGGGTTAAGGTAATTCTCCAGGAAGGGATGCAGGAAAGAAGATAAGTGCCAGAAGGACTGGAAAACACCAAGAAAACATGGCCCATCAAGTCAAATAACAAAATCTCATATGAACTCATCCCAGAGCCTGAAGCATCATGCACACTGGGTCTGTATGAGTCTGTACCAGATGGGGTCCTAGAGCTGAAAAGAGGAGGAGACACAAACCCTCATCCATACCCCAGAGGCAATCCCCAGTTGATAAGCATTTGTGAAAATTTAGTTTCCTCCAATGGAGTCTCAATGGAGACTCACTGCTTTTAAGTGTAGGCTATATGCCCAGCAGTAAATGGTCACTATTAAAGGAACTCAGTAGCAGCATTGAAGGTTCATTATCTCATAATGTCATTTCAGGGCTCTTCCTTAATTTAAATCTTATGTTATTATTTTTACTTTTTACTTTTATTTTTATTTATATATTCTTCTTCTATCTTTACACTTTATGTTTTTTTTTGTTTGTTTGTTTTTTTTTTTTTGGTAGCGTGACCCCAGCCAGTTCTGAGCTTGAGGCCTAGAGTTTGTATCATTTTTTATTATTAGATATTTTCTTTATTTACATTTCAAATGCTATCCCTAAAGTTACCTGTACCCTCCCCCCTCCCTACTCCCCTACCTACCCACTTCTTGGCCCTGGTGTTCCCCTGTACTGGGGCATATAAAGTTTGGAAGACCAAGGTCTTCTCTTCCCAATGATGGCCGACTAGGCCGTCTTCTGCTACCTATGCAGCTAGAGACACGAGCTCTGGGGAGTACTGGTTAGTTCATATTGTTGTTCCTCCTATAGGGTTGCAGACCCCTTCAGCTGCTTGGATACTTTCTCTAGCTTTTCCATTGGGGGCCCTGTGTTCCATCCAATAGATGACTGTGAGCATCCACTTCTGTATTTGCCAGGCACTGGCATAGCCTCACACAAGACAGCTATATCAGGGTCCTTTCACCAAAATCTTGCTGACATATGCGATAATGTCTGGGTTTGGTGGCTGATTATGGGATTGATCCCCAGGTGGGGTAGTCTCTGGATGGTCCATCCTTTCGTTTTAGCTCGTTTAATGTTTTTATGGGGTTTCTGACTGTGCAAATGAGTCAGTCTATTTTTTGTGCCTTCTTCTGGGCTCTTTAACTTCTGTTTCTGTTTGTTTTGTCCAATATGATTTTGTTAGTTTTTTTTGTTTTATCTTAATTTATTATTATCCCATAGAAGCCTGTTTGTCTTATAATAAGAAACAGAAAGTGGATGGATCCATATGGGAAGGTAGGGAACATCTGGGAGAAACAGAAGGAGAGGAAACCATAGTCTATATATTATATAATAAAATGTATTTTCAATACAGGAAACAATAGAATAGAATCAAGATGCTTTGCTGTTTTCTTAGAAAAATAACATAAAATTAGATATAATTATTAGTTTTTTCCTCTTTTTTTGGATATTTTCTTTAATTACATTTCAAATGTTATCCTCTTTTCCCATCCCCAACACCAGAAACCAATGCCAAATAGGGTCCAACAGTTGACAGTGTCCTTTGCCTTACAGAAACTTTGCAATTTTATGAGGTCCCATTTGTCAATTCTTGATCTTAATGCATAAGCCATTGGTGTTCTGTTCAGGAAAATTTTCCCTGTGCCCATGTGTTCGAGGCTCTTCCCCACTTTTACTTTTATCAGTGTCAGTGTATCTGGTTTTATGTGGAGTTCCTTAATCCATTTGGGTATGAGCTTTGTACAAGGAGATAAGAATGGATCAATGTGCATTACCCTACATGTTGACTGCCAGATAGTTGAACCAGCACCATTTCTTGAAAGTGCTGTCCCTTTTCCACTGGATGGTTTTAGCTCCTTTGTCAAAGATCAAAGGTGTGTGGGTTCATTTCTGGGTTTTCAATTCTACTCTTCCTGCCTGTCTCTGTTTCAATACAATACAGTTTGTTTGTTTTTGTTTTCTTTTGAAATCACTATTACTTTGTAATTCAGCTTAAGATCAGGGATGGTGATTCCCACAGAAGTTCTTTTATTGTTGAGAATAGTTTTCACTATCCTTGTTTTTTTGTTATTCCAAATGAATTTGAGAATTGCTCTTTCTAACTCTATGAAGAATTGAGTTGGAATTTTGATGGGGATTGCATTGAGTCTGTAGATTGCTTTCCACAAGATAGTCATTTTTACATATTAATCCTGCCAATTCATGAGCATGGGAGATCTTTCCATCTTCTGAGATCTTCTTCAATTTCTTTCTTCAGAGACTTGAAGTTCTTGTCACATAGATATTTCACTTGCTTGGTCAGAGTCACACTAAGGTATTTTATATTATTTGTGACTATTGTGAAGGGTATCATTTCCCTAATTTCTTTCTTAACCTTCATTCTTTGAGTAGAGGAAGGTCTCTGATTTGTTTGAGTTAATTTTATATCCAGCAATTTTGCTGACATTGCTTATCAGCTCTAGAAATTCTCTGGTGGAATTTTTGGGATCACTTAAGTATACTATCATATCATTTGCAAATAGTGATATTAAGACTTCTTTCTAATTTGTATCCCTTTGACTTCCTTTTGTTGTCTAATTGCTCTGACTAGGACTTCGATTACTATGTTGAAAAGTAGGTAGAGAGTGGGTAGCCTTGTCTAGTCCCTGATTTTAGTGGGATTGTTTCCAGTTTCTCACCATTTAGTTTGATGCTGGCTACTGGTTTGCTGTACATTGCTTTTATTATGTTTAGGTATGGGCCCTGAATTCCTGATCTTTCCAAGACTTTTACCATGAATAGATGTTGAATTTTGTCAAACTCTTTCTCAGTATCTAATGAGATTATCATGTGTTTTTTTTTTCCTTTGAGTTTGTTTATATATTGGATTACGTTGATGGATTTCCATATTGAACCATGCTTGCATCCCTTGGATGAAGCCTATTCAATCAGGATGGATGATTGCTTTAATGTGTTCTTGAATTTGGCTTGCGAGAATTTTACTGAGTATTTTTGCATCGATATTTATAATTTCGCTTTCTTTATTGTGACTTTGTCTCTTTTAAGTATAAGCATAATTATGGCTTCATAGAACAAATTAGGGAGTGTTCCTTCTGTTTCAACTTTGTGGAATAGTTTGAAGAGTATTGATATTAGATCTTCTTTGAAGGTCTGATAAAATTCTTCACTAAAACCATCTGGTCCTGGTCCTGGGCTTTTTTTTTTTTTTTTTTTTTTTTTTTTTTTGGTTGGGGGACATTTAGTGACTGCTGCTATTTCTTTAGGGGTTGAGTATACTTTAGATGCTTTATCTGGTCCTGATTTAACTTTGGTACCTGGTATCTATCTAGAAAATTGTCTATTTCATCCAGATTTTACAGTTGTCTTGAGTATAGAGGTTTGTAGTTCTTTCTGATGAATTTTTGATTTTTCTCTGTTCATGTTACTAATTCTCCCTTTTTATTTCTGATTTTGTTAATTTGGATACTGTCTCTGTGCCCTCTAGTTATTCTGGCTAAGGGTTTATCTATCTTGTTGATTTTCTCAAAGAAACTGTTCCTGATTTTGTTGTTTCTTTGTATAATTCTTTTTATTTCTACTTGGTTGTTTTCAGCCCTGAGTTTGATTATTTCCTGCTGTCTGCTTCCCTTGGGTATATTTTCTTCTTTTTGTTCTAGAGTTTTCAGATGTATTGTCAACCTGCTAGTGTAAACTCTCTCCAATTTCTTTTTGGAGGAACTCAGAGCCATGAGTTTTCCTCTCAGGACTGCTTTCTTTGTGGCCCATAAGTTGGGGTATGTTGTGCCTTCATTCTCATTAAATTTTAAAAGTCTTTAACTTCTTTCTTTCTTTCTTTCTTTCTTTCTTTCTTTCTTTCTTTCTTTCTTTCTTTCTTTCTTGCTTGCTTGCTTGCTTGCTTGCTTGCTTGCTTGCTTGCTTGCTTGCTTTCTCTCTCCCTTCCTTCCTTCCTTCCTTCCTTCCTTCCTTCCTTCCTTCCTTCCTTCCTTCCTTCCTTTCTTTCTTTCTTTCTTCCTTCCTTCCTTCCTTCCTTCCTTGACCAAGTTATCACTGAGTAGAGAGTTGTTCAGCATCCATGTGTATGTGGGGTTTCTGTTGTTTTTGCTGTTATTGAAGACCAATCTTACTCCATGGTGATCTTATAGGATGTATGGGATTATTTCAATCTTCTTGTATCTGTTGAGGCCTGCTTTGTGACCAATTATATGGTCAATTTTGGAGAAGGTACCATGAGGTGCTGAGAAGAAGGTATATTCATTTTTTTATTTGAAATGATCTGTGGATATATGTTAAATTCATTTGGTTCATAACTTCTGTTAGTTTCACTGTGTCTCTGTTGTGTTTGTGTTTCCATGATCTGTCCATTGCTGAGAGTAGGGTGCTGATGTCGCTCACTATTATTGTGTGTGGCATAATGTGTACTTTGAGTTTTAGTAAAGTTTCTTTTATGAATGTGGCTGCCCTTGCATTTGGAACATAGATATTTAGAATTGAGAGTTTATTTTGGTAGGTTTTTCCTTTGACAAATATGGAGTGTTCTTCCTTTTTTTTTTTTTTTTTGATAACTTTTGATTGAAAGTCCAGCTCTTTGCCACCTCTGAAAAAGACTAGCCCCTGGGTACCAATTGCACCTTGGAACCTCAAGTTACTACAGGTCTAGGCACATCTTCTCCCACTGAGGCCAGACAAGGCAGACCAGTTAGGTGAACAAGATCCACAGGCAGGCAACAGAGACAGGAACAGCTCCTGTTCCTGTTGTTGGAAGACCTGGATGAAGACTAGGTTGCATATCTGCTACATATGTGTAAGAGGCCTCACTCCAGCTCTCACATATTCTTTGGTTCCTGGGTCAGTCTTTAGGAGCCCCCAAGGGTTCAGGTTAGTCGATTATGTTGGTGTTCCTGAGAAGTCCCCTCTGGGTTCCTTGTGCTTTGTGTGTGTGAGCATGTGTCCTTATCCCTCCACTGGGCATCCTGCCTGGCTATAGAAGGTGGGGCTACTTCAGGCTTCATATTCCCCACTTCTAGGAGTCTCAGCTAGAGTAACTCTCATAGGCTCCCTGGAGCGTCCTCCTTCCCAGATATCTCACACATCTTAGAGATGCCCCACACACATTCTGTTCACTCTCCCAGCCCTCTTTCCCCTGCTTTCCCTACACCATATCCCCTTCTGATCTTTCCCACCCAGATCCCTCCCTCCATCTACCCTCAATATTGTGGAATATATTTAATCTCAATCAGGGGCTTCTTCCTTGTCTTCAATTATTCAATTTCCAGATAAAAGACACACATGGCCTTTAATTTATGATAAGCCTTTATAAGCACTAAACCTGGGCAGATTTCTACCCTCTATGCTGTTAGAATCTACTCTCCTAACAATAACCCTGAATTAGTGCTTACTGTGTTCCATCTGGGCTGTTCTTCACTCCAATTGGCCATCGCTCAGGCCATGATTTTAAGATTCTTACCCCATGGCATCTGCTCCTCTTTTCACTTTTCACTCTCTCCCCTTCTTCTATCTACCCCATCCCCAAGCCATGGAACACCAAGCCCCACATAACTCAAATTTGCATGGTTATAAGCTATAGGTATCTTTATTTGCCAATCAAGAATCCTTGGAGGATAAGATCCAAGGATTTCATGCAGGCTCCCTGGTCTCTGGGACCCACCAGGCCTTAGGGGCTAGTATTTAGCTTTGCAATACAGGCATTATCAAAGCAACCCACTATACCCAATATCTATTTTATTTCCTCTTCTGAGTGAGATTCAGGCATCTTCCTTTGGGCTCTCCTTGTTATTAAACTTCTTTGGGTCTGTGAAGTTTAGTGCAGACATTCTATAATTGATCTATTCTATCTAATATCCACTGATAAGTAAGTAGATACCATGTATGTTCTTTTGGGTCTGTTACCTCACTCAGGATAATATTTTCTAGTTCCATCCATTTGGCTGAACATTTCATAATATCTGTGATTTTTTTTTTACAGCTGAGTAGTATTCCATTCTGTAAATGAACCACATTCCCTTTATTCATTCTTCAGTTGACGGACATCTGAGTTCTTTCCAGTTTCTGGCTATTACAAAAAGCTTTGGAGGGATTTGTACAGGAGACAACTACCTGAACAGAACACCAATAACTCAGGCATTAAGACCAACAATTAATTAATGGGATGTCATGAAACTTAAATGTGTCTGGTGATCATTCTTATTCAGACCACCACACTGTCTTTTTTTCCAGATGATGAAACTGTAACATGAACCTAGATATAATGTGTTAATTCATAAACTAACAAGTATTCAGTGAAACATATGAAGATAATATTCATCCTACAAGTATTGAAATGGGGATATTCTACCACTCATAAACATATATTCAGTGCCTGATTTTATATTTTGACAGCATCATTGTTGCTAGGTTCAATTTATTTTGACATTAGCATTATACCTGTTCTACAACTTTTGATTCCTTTAATTATGATTTCTAGTTCCCAAAGAGAGTAAGAGAGCAAGATTTTAATGCTCTGAGTTGCCCAAGTTGATGTTTCTGCTGTAGTTAGGAATGATTGAATATTTGTACATGCTTGGATGAATAAATTTTCCATTCTATATGATTTATTAATAATCAGAAATAATAATAATAATAATAATGATATAATAATAATAATAATAATAATAATAATAATAATAATAAACTGACTGATGAAAACCATGGGTCAGAGATAAAGCAATATACCCGATAAGCCCCCAAAATTGTTTAGCATTTCTAAATGATGCTGTAATCACAAATTTATAGTAACATTTGAGTAATATATGTGTCTTATAATCTCTCATTCTTCTAGCAAAACTGCTATGCCAGCGAAACTAACTAATCATGAGGCTAGTTAAAAGGAGATGGATGTAAATAATATTGTGAGTATGGATTTTTTTTAAAGCACTGCAATCTTATTGAGTAGTTACCTGCCACCATGGATGGAGGAGAGCATGTTCCTATGCTGTTCATATAATCAGGAGGGCTCAAGAGGCAAAAATTAATCAGTTTTATATAACTTGTTTCTACGGTTAACACAATAACAGCATTGCACATTTCAAATGGCATATGCTCTGTGTTCCAGACATTGTATTACAAAACATATGTGACGTACACACTGGATCCTAAGAAAGCTTGTACAGGTAAACAGAGCACCATCTGACGTTAAAGACTGAGAGTGTATTGTGAGTGTTCTTCACCTGTCTGGTGCTACATAGTTATCATAAGCACAGCACATCAGGTAAATTCTGACCTTCATTCCATGTCTATCTCTCATAGTCTAGACTCCCCAAATCTCTGGGGTTAAAGGGTTCTTCCCAAGAAATTCTATTCAAGTGGTTGTAGTATGAGTTTTAAGAGGCAAGGCATGGGAAGAGCTGTTGGTTCATTGAGGGTGTGCTCTGGAAAGGCATTGTGAACATCAGCCATGCAGCTTTCTTTCCTTTATTTCTCTGTGTCACAATTTTAAGCTCATGAACTATAGAAAATGTATGTTAATAAGGTATATCAATAGATATATTTACATGTATATTTTTATGAAAATTTGTGGTAGAACAAAATGAGTCTTAATTTTATTTTCTTCATTTTAAGTGCTGCATTATAAAATAAAGAACTGAATCTCCCTCTATCTCTCTGCCCACCTTCATCAGACCTGCAGATCCTTAACCATGCAAGTTAGTGTCCCTTACCCCACCCGTCTTCCCTGATCACTGAGTCCTCTGGGGCAACCCAGCTACCCTGAGCTGTCTGCTATCCTTGCTGTTCCTCCATTCTCCCCCCACCTTTCTACCCAACTTCATCAGAACTGTGGATACTGACCTATATAGACCTGCAGATCCTGAACTATCACCAAAACCAGATACTGTTGCATATACCAACAAGATTTTGCTGACAGGACCCTGATATAGCTGTCTCCTGTGAGGCTATGCCAGTGCTGGCAAATACATAAGTGGATGCTCACAGTCATCTTTTGGATGGACCACAGGGTCCAGTGAAGGAGCTAGAGAAAGTACCCAAGGAGCTGAAAGGTTCTGCAGCCCTATAGGAGGAACAACAATATGAACTAACGAGTATCCCCAGAGCTCAAGTCTCTAGCAGAATATGTAGCAGAGGATGGACTTGTCGGCCATCAGTGGGAGGAGAGGCCCTTGGTCTTGAAAAGATTCTATGCCCCAGTACAGGGGAATGCCAGGGCCAGGAAGTGGGAGTGGGTGGGTTGGGGAGCAGGGGGATGGGGAAGGGTATAGGGGATTTTTGGAAAGGAAACTAGGAAAGGGGATAGCATTTGAAATGTAAATGAAGAAAACATCTAATAAAAAAACTTTCAAAAAAAAGAAAGAATATATTATATACATAAAAAGCTAATAAAAAATGAAAAAGAAAAACATATCTTACCATGAGCTTTAAAATATGTCTATACAATAGGAAAAAAATTTAATAAGTTCTAAGCTTTTTAATAAGACAATTAATGTTTACATATATAACATAAATAGTAAATCCTGCCACAATATAATGTTTCCTTGGCACATGAATGCTAGGCTAGTCTTTGTAGTCTTTTCTACAGAAAAGTAAAGGTATAGAAACCAATGTCTTTCTTTTGGAAAAAATAATCTAAACACTGGTCTGTAGAATTGTTTTAAGAATTCAATACACCAGGGCATGCTGGCTTCTCTCTGAATATACAGCATGCATGCAGCACTGTTTCATTTCATGGTGTTCTTTGCCTGCCTGTTGCTCTTCTCTAAAGCACACTTTCTTCCAACATATTAATCTCTAGCCACTCAATCGTCCGTGTGTGTGTGTCTGTGTGTGTGTGTGTAAAACTCTCCATTTTCTTTCTTTTTTTCTTTTTTCTTTTTTTTTCCATTTTTTATTAGGTATTTAGCTCATTTACATTTCCAATGCTATACCAAAAGTCCCCCATACCCACCCACCCCCACTCCCCTACCCACCCACTCCCCCTTTTTGGCCCTGGCGTTCCCCTGTACTGGGGCATATAAAATATATATATATATATATATATATATATATATATATATATATATATATATATATATATATAAATGGGCCTCTCTTTCCATTGATGGCCGACTAGGCCATCTTTTGATACATATGCAGCTAGAGTCAAGAGCTCCCGGGTACTGGTTAGTTCATAATGTTGTTCCGCCTATAGGGTTGCAGATCCCTTTAGCTCCTTGGCTACTTTCTCTAGCTCCTCCATTGGGAGTCCTGTGATCCACCCATTAGCTGACTGTGAGCATCCACTTCTGTGTTTGCTAGGCCCCGGCATAGTCTCAAAAGAGACAGCTACATCTGGGTCCTTTTGATAAAATCTTGCTAGTGTATGCAATGGTGTCAGCGTTTGGATGCTGATCATGGGGTGGATCCCTGGATATGGAAGTCACTACATTGACCATCCTTTCATCTCAGCTCCAAACTTTGTCTCTGTAACTCCTTCCAAGGGTGTTTTGTTCCCACTTCTAAGGAGGGGCATAGTGTCCACACTTCAGTCTTCATTTTTCTTGAGTATCATGTGTTTAGGAAATTGTATCTTATATCTTGGGTATCCTAGGTTTTGGGCTAATATCCACTTATCAGTGAGTACATATTGTGTGAGTTCCTTTGTGAATGTGTTACCTCACTCAGGATGATGCCCTCCAGGTCCATCCATTTGGCTAGGAATTTCATAAATTCATTCTTTTTAATAGCTGAGTAGTACTCCATTGTGTAGATGTACCACATTTTCTGTATCCATTCCTCTGTTGAGGGGCATCTGGGTTCTTTCCAGCTTCTGGCTATTATAAATAAGGCTGCTAAGAACATAGTGGAGCTTGTGTCCTTCTTACCAGTTGGGGCATCTTCTGGATATATGCCCAGGAGAGGTATTGCTGGATCCTCTGGTAGTACTATGTCGAATTTCCTGAGGAACCGCCAGACTGATTTCCAGAGTGGTTGTACAAGCCTGCAATCCCACCAACAATGGAGGAGTGTTCCTCTTTCTCCACATCCACGCCAGCATCTGCTGTCACCTGAATTTTTGATCTTAGCCATTCTGACTGGTGTGAGGTGGAATCTCAGGGTTGTTTTGATTTGCATTTCCCTGATGATTAAGGATGTTGAACATTTTTTCAGGTGCTTCTCTGCCATTCGGTATTCCTCAGGTGAGAATTCTTTGTTCAGTTCTGAGCCCCATTTTTTAATGGGGTTATTTGATTTTCTGAAGTCCACCTTCTTGAGTTCTTTATATATGTTGTATATTAGTCCCCTATCTGATTTAGGATAGGTAAAGATCCTTTCCCAATCTGTTGGTGCTCTTTTTGTCTTATTGACGGTGTCTTTTGCCTTGCAGAAACTTTGGAGTTTCATTTAGTCCCATTTGTCAATTCTCGATCTTACAGCACAAGCCATTGCTGTTCTGTTCAGGAATTTTTCCCCTGTGCCCATATCTTCAAGGCTTTTCCCCTCTTTCTCTTCTATAAGTTTCAGTGTCTCTGGTTTTATGTGAAGTTCTTTGATCCACTTAGATTTGACCTTAGTACAAGGAGATAAGTATGGATCGATGCACATTCTTCTACATGATAACAACCAGTTGTGCCAGCACCAGTTGTTGAAAATGCTGTCTTTCTTCAACTGGATGGTTTTAGCTCCCTTGTCGAAGATCAAGTGACCATAGGTGTGTGGGTTCATTTCTGGGTCTTCATTTCTATTCCATTGGTCTACTGGTCTGTCTCTATACCAGTACCATGCAGTTTTTATCACAATTGCTCTGTAGTAAAGCTTTAGGTCAGGCATGGTGATTCCACCAGAGGTTCTTTTATCCTTGAGAAGACTTTTTGCTCTCCTAGGTTTTTTTGTTATTCCAGATGAATTTGCAAATTGCTCCTTCTAATTCGTTGAAGAATTGAGTTGGAATTTTGATGGGGATTGCATTGAATCTGTAGATTGCTTTTGGCAAGATAGCCATTTTTACAATGTTGATCCTGCCAATCCATGAGCATGGGAGATCTTTCCATCTTCTGAGATCTTTAATTTCTTTCTTCAGAGATTTGAAGTTTTTATCATATAGATCTTTCACTTCCTTAGTTAGAGTCACTCCAAGATATTTTATATTATTTGTGACTATTGAGAAGGGTGTTGTTTCCCTAATTTCTTTCTCAGCCTGTTTATTCTTTGTATAGAGAAAGGCCATTGACTTGTTTGATTTTATTTTATATCCAGCTACTTCACCGAAGCTGTTTATCAGGTTTAGGAGTTCTCTGGTAGAATTTTTAGGGTCACTTATATATACTATCATATCATCTGCAAAAAGTGATATTTTGACTTCCTCTTTTCCAATTTGTATCCCCTTGATCTCCTTTTGTTGTCGAATTGCTCTGGCTAATACTTCAAGTACTATGTTGAAGAGGTAGGGAGAAAGTGGGCAGCCTTGTCTAGTACCTGATTTTAGTGGGATTGCTTCCAGCTTCTCTCCATTTACTTTGATGTTGGCTACTGGTTTGCTGTAGATTGCTTTTATCATGTTTATGTATGGGCGTTGAATTTCTGATCCTTCCAAAACTTTTATCATGAATGGGTGTTGGATCTTGTCAAATGCTTTTTCTGCATCTAACGAGATGATCATGTGGTTTTTGTCTTTGAGTTTGTTTATATAATGGATTACATTGATGGATTTTCATATATTAAACCATCCCTGCATCCCTGGAATAAAACCTACTTGGTCAGGATGGATGATTGCTTTAATGTGCTCTTGGATTCGGTTAGCGAGAATTTTATTGAGGATTTTTGCATCGATATTCATAAGAGAAATTGGTCTGAAGTTCTCTATCTTTGTTGGGTCTTTCTGTGGTTTAGGTATCAGAGTAATAGTGGCTTCATAAAATGAGTTGGGTAGAGTACCTTCTACTTCTCTTTTGTGAAATAGTTTGTGCAGAACTGGAATTAGATCTTCTTTGAAGGTCTGATAGAACCCTGCACTAAACCCGTCTGGTCCGGGGCTTTTTTTGGTTGGGAGACTATTAATAACTGCTTCTATTTCTTTAGGTGTTATGGGACTGTTTAGATGGTCAACTTGATCCTGATTCAACTTTGGTACCTGGTATCGGTCCAGAAATTTGTCCATTTCGTCCAGGTTTTCCAGTTTTGTTGAGTATAGCCTTTTGTAGAAGGATCTGATGGTGTTTTGGATTTCTTCAGGATCTGTTGTTATGTCTCCCTTTTCATTTCTGATTTTGTTAATTAGGATTTTGTCCCTGTGCCCTTTAGTGAGTCTAGCTAAGGGTTTATCTATCTTGTTGATTTTTTTCAAAGAACCAACTCCTCGTTTGGTTAACTCTTTGAATAGTTCTTCTTGTTTCCACTTGGTTGATTTCACCCCTGAGTTTGATTATTTCCTGCTCTCTACTCCTCTTGGGTGAATTTGCTTCCTTTTTTTCTAGAGCTTTTAGATGTGTTGTCAAGCTGCTAGTATGTGCTCTCTCCCGTTTCTTCTTGGAGGCACTCAGAGCTATGAGTTTCCCTCTTAGAAATGCTTTCATTGTGTCCCATAGGTTTGGGTACATTGTGGCTTCATTTTCATTAAACTCTAAAAAGTCTTTAATTTCTTTCTTTATTCCTTCCTTGACCAAGGTATCATTGAGAAGAGTGTTGTTCAGTTTCCACGTGAATGTTGGCTTTCCATTATTTATGTTGTTATTGAAGATCAGTCTTAGTCCATGGTGGTCTGATAGGATACATGGAACAATTTCAATATTTTTGTATCTGTTGAGGCCTGTTTTGTTACCAAGTATATGGTCAATTTTGGAGAAGGTCCCGTGAGGTGCTGAGAAGAAGGTATATCCTTTTGTTTTAGGATAAAATGTTCTGTAGATATCTGTCAGGTCCATTTGTTTCATAACTTCTGTTAGTTTCACTGTGTCCCTGTTTAGTTTCTGTTTCCACGATCTGTCCATTGATGAAAGTGGTGTATTGAAGTCTCCCACTATTATTGTGTGAGGTGCAATGTGTGCTTTGAGCTTTACTAAAGTGTCTTTAATGAATGTGGCTGCCCTTGCATTTGGAGCGTAGATATTCAGAATTGAGAGTTCCTCTTGGAGGATTTTACCTTTGATGAGTATGAAGTGTCCCTCCTTGTCTTTTTTAATAACTTTGGGTTGGAAGTCGATTTTATCCGATATTAAAATGGCTACTCCAGCTTGTTTCTTCAGACCATTTGCTTGGAAAATTGTTTTCCAGAGTTTCACTCTGAGGTAGTGTCTGTCTTTTTCCCTGAGATGGGTTTCCTGTAAGCAGCAGAATGTTGGGTCCTGTTTGTGTAGCCAGTCTGTTAGTCTATGTCTTTTTATTGGGGAGTTGAGACCATTGATATTAAGAGATATTAAGGAAAAGTAATTGTTGCTTCCTGTTGTTTTTGTTGTTAAAGTTGGCATTCTGTTCTTGTGGCTGTCTTCTTTTAGTTTTGTTGAGGGATTATCTTCTTGTTTTTTCTAGGGTGTGGTTCCCGTCCTTGTATTGGTTTTTTTCTGTTATTATCCTTTGAAGGGCTGGATTCGTGGAGAGATAATGGGTGAATTTAGTTTTGTCGTGGAATACTTTGGTTTCTCCATCTATGGTAATTGAGAGTTTGGCTGGGTATAGTAGCCTGGGCTGGAATTTGTGTTCTCTTAGTGTCTGTATAACATCTGTCCAGGCTCTTCTGGCTTTCATAGTCTCTGGTGAAAAATCTGGTGTAATTCTGATAGGCTTGCCTTTATATGTTACTTGACCTTTTCCCCTTACTGCTTTTAGTATTCTATCTTTATTTAGTGCATTTGTTGTTCTGATTATTATGTGTCGGGAGGAATTTCTTTTCTGGTCCAGTCTATTTGGAGTTCTGTAGGCTTCTTGTATGTTCATGGGTATCTCTTTCTTTAGATTTGGGAAGTTTTCTTCAATAATCTTGTTGAAGATGTTTGCTGGTCCTTTGAGTTGAAAATCTTCATTCTCATCCACTCCTATTATCTGTAGGTTCGGTCTTCTCATTGTGTCCTGGATTTCCTGGATGTTTTGAGTTAGGATCTTTTTGCATTTTCCATTTTCTTTGATTGTTGTGCCGATGTTCTCTATGGAATCTTCTGCACCTGAGATTCTCTCTTCCATTTCTTTTATTCTGTTGCTGATGCTCGCATCTATGGTTCCAGATTTCTTTCCTAGTGTTTCTATCTCCACTGTTGCCTCACTTTGGGTTTTCTTTATTGTGTCTACTTCCCTTTTTAGGTCTTGGATGGTTTTATTCAATTCCATCACCTGTTTGGTTGTGTTTTCCTGCAATTCTTTAAGGGATTTTTGTGGTTCCTCTTTAATGTCTTCTACCTGTTTGGTTATGTTTTCCTGTAATTCTTTAAGGGATTTTTGTGTTTCCTCTTTAATGTCTTCTACTTGTTTAGCAGTGTTCTCCTGTATTTCTTTAAGTGAGTTATTTAAGTCCTTCTTGATGTCCTCTACCATCATCATGAGGTATGCTTTTAAATCCAGGTCTAGCTTTTCAGGTGTGTTGGGGTGCCCTGGACTGGGCGAAGTGGGAGTGCTGGGTTCTGATGATGGTGAGTAGTCCTGGTTTCTGTTAGTAAGATTCTTACGTTTACCTTTCGCCATCTGGTAATCTCTGGAGTTAGTTGTTATAGTTGTCTCTGTTTAGAGATTGTTCCTCTGGTGATTTTGTTACACTATATCAGCAGATAGGGAGACTAGCTCTCTTCCCTGAGTTTCAGTGGTCAGAGCCATCTCTGCAGGCAAGCTCTCCTCTTTCAGGGAGGTGCACAGTTATCTGGTGTTTGGACCTCCTCCTGGCCGAAGATGAAGGCCCAAAACAGGATTTTTCCAAGAAGCTGTGTTGCTTTGGCCTTCAGACTGCCCGCTGCAGAGTCCCAGAATCAAGGTGGCCCCCTTCGGAAAGTGAGG
The DNA here is from genome assembly GCF_000001635.26 of Mus musculus. Classification (NCBI taxonomy): domain Eukaryota; kingdom Metazoa; phylum Chordata; class Mammalia; order Rodentia; family Muridae; genus Mus; species Mus musculus. Next base: position 105,626,262 of record NC_000072.6, read on the forward strand.
CAGAAGCCTCACGGGCTGTGGTGACACCTGTGCTCTGACCAGGAAGGTGGCAGGTTGTCTGGAGCCGAAAATGGCGCCGCCTCAGAGGCTCTGTGGCTCTCGCCCGTTCCAGAAGCTGCTGGCCTCTGTGTTCCACACTCTCACCCGCAGACCGCCCACCACGGAGTCCCAGAACCAAGGTGGCCCCCTTCGGAACGTGAGGCTGAAGCCTCTCGGGCCGGGTGGACCCCTGTGCTCTCACCAGGAAGGTGGCCGGTTGTCTCTTCTTTCTTTTTTCTTCCAAAGAGAATCTATTTCACAATTATTTTCTTTGTATTTTTTGGAGTTCAAATTTATTTTGAAATTTATTTCTCTGGAGTTCAAATTTATAAAGTATTCTCAGGAAAAAAAATCAAAGTGTTGTATACTTTCTTATTTCCACCACGAATGTGTCCTTTTTATATTTTTCTTCCTGGTAGACAGATCCACAGTAGAGAGTAAACTATATTTTTAAAAATTTGAAATATTTGTTTCTTCATGTGGCTACAATATTCTTTTATCCCAATGACAGTGTAAGGAAAAAATTGTCTATAGTTTTTGGTTCTATTGTTTACTTTTGTCTCACTATAACTACAGTTTGTGTAAAAAAATAGAAAATATATCTATTTTGTTTCATAGTTATAGAATGAAGCATTAATGTTAGACCCCAAACAGAGATGGTACCAGATCCAGGGGGCAGGACCTGACTCTCAAAAGCCTTTCCTTTGATCTACTTCCTCCAAGTAGGCTCTGCCTCCTATTGGATTTCATGATTGTAGAATGAACATTCAGCTCCTGAGCCCACTGGGGGTTGAGAGGAGAATATTTTATATTTAAAATATGACCAGCTTTTAACCATAGCGTTGTTTTTCTTTCTTTCTTCATTGTTTTTCTTCTAACTTGAATGGGGATATTACTGACTCTAACCCATTAAAAGTTTACAAAATAAATCTTCAAAGAGGGGGACTGGTTTCCTTAGTATCCTGATACATTTTATTATTTAGTAGGTTACTCTATTGAGAAAAACATACATTATTCCTATTAATCATTTATCCCTCATCCCAGCATCAAAAGAACATCCCAGGCTCATCCCCTTTTCTTTACTTATGTGAATGACAATTTCCAAGAGAAAACAGTTGTAAATATTGAAGATCTAACCACTGGGATGCCCATTATATGAGGAACTGCTTTTCTGGCCCACAAAACGCATTGCACTTGTGTAACTAATGTGCACTAATGGTATATATGCCACTAAGAAACTATTCTTGCTTTCAAACGATGCTGCCCAAAGAACTAGGTGGGATTTGCGGATTAACTGTTTAAATATTTACGAAGCTATTTGGACATATTTTATTTATTACAAAATGTTTATAGCATAATTATTTCAAGAATGAAGCTTTCACAATTTATGAAAGGTTTAAATGAAGATCTAATCTTTTCCATCATGCGCTTCTAATCATAAGTCATACAAGTTGAGAAGAAGGTGAGAAAAGTCCTTCAATGGATATTCATTGCCATGAAACTATTGATCCATCAGTCAGTCAACCTATCGATGCTTTCAAAGGAACTTCTGTGTGCATATCATTGAGGAAATACATTGAATTTTCCATCAGATGCATAAGAACAGCAAGTACAAGTACACCCTACAAGAGTCTTGGAGGAGCTGGTACATGTCACTCACTTGACATGAGGAAAATCCCTGAAGGTAGATCCTCTTTACATTTCCACTACATGCATGAACAAACGTTCATTAATTTCTATTATTTCAACTTTAATTCAGAGGCATGGACGATTCCCACAGTTATAACTAACAGCTTTTGATCAATGTGAGAACACACTGAAGAATTATTCAACATATATTAATGGTTACACAAAATGTAAAAAATAAAGCTGAATTATTATGATTATCATTATTATTATTATTTAGTCAGACACTAGTAAAGAACTGACCAATGACTAAGTTTCACCTTTATGTGTGTTCTTTATATGTCATGGTTTGAAATTTTCAAATGCATAACATTAAATAATTAATTACTCTAATCAAACTTACTTTTAACAATTAAAGATTTTAAACTTTTCAGGTAAGACAAAACAAACTAAGCAGAATAGCAGGATGCGTAGAAAACCGCAATTCAAATTCTTTATGAAAAATGTTTATTATTTACAGTCTATGCCATTCTTATGACAATACATACATTCTTATGATGTGTGTGTGTGCATGCATACTTTAATCGTAGTTGCTCCAGTTTCCAGCTCTTGTCCCTCTTCACCCTCTTTACAGTTCCTTTACTTTCTCTGAAAGTTTCTTTTCATTAAAAAAAAAAAAAAAAACACCCTACCTTCTATATGTGAGAAGAAACATGAAATATTTGTTTGTATAAATATTTAATCACATGACTTGATGATAACCAGTTCCACATATTTTCCGGAAAATGATATAATTAAATGCATACTTATGGATGAATAAAACACAGTTATTTCAAGATATCACATTTTCTTTATTCATACATTTCAAGGCCAGCTTCATAACTAGGCTATTGTAAATGGCGTCAAATTAAGCAAAAGTGTTTAGGTATCTCTGTGGTTCATTGATTTATTTTTAATTTGAGTATTTAATTTGAATACCAGAAAGAGTATAGTTGGGTTATACTATAGCTAATATTATTGAGCAACTTGCATACTGATTTTCATAATAGAGATTGTGCTAATTTTCATCTGAACAAGAATTATGGATATATTTCTTCTTTATAGCATCCTCATCATTATTTTTAATAGTAGCTGTTCTATCAAACAAACAATAGACCTTGATGTCTAGATATATTGAACACTTTTCCACATATATATTGTTCTCTTAAACTTCATCTGCTAAGAGTTTAGTTTCTCTCTCTCTCTCTCTGTATGAATACATGTGAGGAATTGGTCATATTTGGAGTTCAGAGGTTACTATTGGATATTCACTCCAGCTTATTATTAAATTCTTTTTATTAAACCTGGGTTTTACACAGTGTAGCTAAATTGGACAGCGAGCTTAAGGAATCCACCTGCATTTGAGAATTTGTCTCCCAATTGCTGGCATTATACATGCCTAACTAACTTTTTATATGTGTGTTGGAGATCTGATCTCAGGCCATCATGTTTGCATACAAGCATTTTATTATTTGAGCACACTGCTCACCCTACTTCTTTGCCCATTCATACATAGCTGCTAACAGCTAGATTTGAAAACTGCCTTTTTGCTTAGAAGTTATGTTTGCTTTCCAATTGGCCACAGTCCCAATGCTTTCTAACATATCCTGTATTTAGCTTGTTTTCTGGGGTATTTGTCCCAGATTTCTATGTAGTCAAAATAACATTAGTGTTTCCTGATTCTGTGTTATTTGTTACATGAACGTTACTCACTGGTACTAAGAATAAACCCACTAAGATAATTACACTATCGGGCACATGTTGTGAAAATATCATGTAACACTTGTAGAAGTTGATGATCAACCTTAACCAGAAACTAGGGAAATGAGGCAGAGTCAATTTTTGCTTTCCATACTCCCTACATATTTTCTAGGTTATTCTAATTTTTCTTATAATTTAAGCTCTTGATTTGAGGTTCTTAAGCCCTGTTTTATAATAGTTTTATTTGTATGTGTAATGCAGATGGAGTTGAACATCATCCAGTCAGTCATGAAGGAAACCGTTGAGCAATGAGAATTATTCATTTTTAATGATTCAGTTTTCCCAAAAATAAAACAAACTCATGGTACGTTACATGAATACTTTTCTGTCTCTCCTTTACATTTTCCTTTCTCTGTTTTCCTCTTTTCATTTTTGTTTGGTGTATTGCTTCCCATTTCTTCCCAGACCCCTGAGAGAAAAATACAGTTCTAGGTCCTGGGAATAGGTGTATCTGAATCTTGGATGCAATCGGATGCCATGACTGATGTTCTAACAGTTCCTGTCGATAAAAGACCACGGGCAGATATTAACTTTGTTCCACATGAACTATTGGTCAGTCAAGTTTGGGCGGTTCAAATATCAAGGTTTATTTTAATGTTTGAAAAATTTCACTATCCATCACAGTCATGTACCTATTATCTACTGGCACTTAGTTTCCCAGGCATGCTCTCTGTGCATTGACACATGAAATTTTGTGCTAGTGGTGGTGTAGCAGGCTAGAGTTTCAAAGAACTGAATTGCAATGCTGGGAAGAATCCAGGAGCTTCCTCTAAATACGGAATTTCCATACCCTTATGATAAACACAGTATTCTCTCTCCCTTTTTCTTTTCCTTTGGCATTCATGTTTAGCAACCATAAAAGACAGAAAACATGACTTTAAAAGATGCAATTGCAGGTGAAAACTTTTAGGAGGAAAAAGGCACACGAGGAAAACGTAACATGCTTATTTTCAAAGTGTGAATCGCATATGGGAGCCGTGATGCCACGAAACAAACCATGGAAATACACCTTTGGAGGTGAAAATATGATTCTTAGGAATGTGATAATAGTTTCTCTACAGCCTACAGAAAATATCAGTGGAAAATTTGTTTTTCCTTTTTATTTCTCACAACAAACATAAGAAAATTGAATATAAGACCTTGTCATAAAAAGCAAAATTGCTATCAATCTTTGCAGTCATTGTCCAAAATTAAATTTCATTATTCTTTCGGCAGTGAATGCTCTGCCACTATCCAATGTCTTTAAGTACCGTAGCTGAGTAGTCTTTGAGTAAGATGGAAGTTCATAGAAGTTTCTTCTCTGTAGAGAACTAGAGAAATGGTTCTCATACATGTCTGTATATGACAATGACAACAGATTTTTAAAAGCTCTGAAGTCAGGTGCCAACTGCACATAACCCTATTTTCTTGATGTTTGTGACAACATAAGCAGCAAAAAATTTCAAGATCCATAGGTAATTAAAATTTAACACACTCGTGAACTCTGAGAAGAGGTTGTTTTCTTTGTTAAAAAAAAATAGAGGGAAAGTATAAAGACATAATGAGAGAGAAGGCGCTCCCATTTCTTTCAAAATGTGCAATCACAACTACAGAGCTGGAAAAGGAAGATATAAACACCATAGTTCATGTAACCCTTTCTATTAATTAAATCCTCTACATAACGAAAAATGGCAATTTCATTGTTAAGTTGACTTAATAACTGGCTGAGAAATGCAAATGTGTTGAGCAATAACGAGATGTGAAGGTTACTATATTATCCCCTTTACTCTTTATGTGAGATATATAATTGTGTATGGACTATTTCATAAATTTTTAGAGAATTTTTAGTTTATTAATTATATTTATTTGATTGTCCCAGTTGTTTTATGTGGGAGAATAGTAAATTCATTCTGCAAATAATAATATTGAGGCCAGGAAAGCAAAACGACATGCTGGAGATAATATGCGACATTCTGAAGTTTTGTACCAGAAAGACAAATGAATGTACCTGTTGACCAGCTTGGATGCAATAGAACACCTAACTCTTAGGTTTGAGGACTTGTTGTCTTTGTGTTTGATTGCTTTTATGACACTGGTTCCCAAGATACAAAGGCAAAAACATTTGCTAATAACAATCTTGAAATCTTCTTGAGAGAACAAAATTATATTGTATGGCTTAATGTATAAAAATATAATTCTATTCCCTGTGAAACTAGGAGAATACTAGCCTGTTGATCTCTTTCCTAAAGAGAAAGACAGATTTAGAATCATAACCAAACCTTTTTTGTTCCAGACTCTGGATATGGTACGAAATGGCATTTAATGTTTAGTTTAATTGCTTTTGATGGTAAGTTTTTATGATCAACTAGGCATGGTCTAGAATCATCTGGGAAGAGAGTCTTAATGAGAAACTATCTAGATTAGGTTGGCCTGTGGGCATGTGTGTATAGAATTGCCATGATTACATTAACTGAGTTAGGAAGACCCAGCCTAGTACTCCCTGGCACCATATCCTAGATTCTGTAAACTGATAAAACTGGGGAAAGAGATCTGACCCAAGCACTCCCTCTTCTCTCTCTGGTGTTGACCAGAAACTCCCTGTGAGTAGGTACTCCAAGTTCTTGCTGCCTTGACTTCCCAATGAGGATGGACTGTATCTGGAGGTGGAAGCCAAGTGAAGCTAGTTTCCTTTAAATTGCCCTTCCCAAGCACAGCAATGGGAAATGAAAATAAGATATCGTTTGAGTAAGATAACCTTCATTCAATAGAGGAAAAAAGATACAGTGATTTTTATTTATAGATCTGTATTCTTTCTATAATTTTAGAGGCACAGCAAAAACAAATTGAGAAACAAACTAAATATCAGACAAAATCTTTCTGGGAAGCACTCAGGCCTGAATTTTAGTCATTGTATTTTCCTCAGCCCCCTAGTATGAACCTTGAAGGCTATATTCTTCCTGTGTAACTCTTTACAGGTCATCTGGAACTAATCTGAAACTACATAGATATGAGATTTACTCTGGAATCAAGGTCTGAAACACAGGGGACTTAGAGCGCATTGCATTAGCCATTAGCTGTTAGGCATAATCTCACTATCCCATCATTCCTTCCCTGTAACCTCCATGTCTTTCAACATTTTCCCTGTCTCAGAGAAAGAACTTCATGAGGAATGGACACATCCCTGGTCTCTTAAATTTACAGATGACTTTCATGAATCTCAGCAATCAAAAACTATCTGCTTTTATAGGAATTCAGTGACAAGGAACAAGCCAATTCTGGTCACAGAAATCTGGGCTCACATATGTTTTTCCATGTGTATTTAAGAGGCAGCTGTTTTCTTTCTTTTAAATTTGGAGGCTATTAGCCTCCAAACGATGACACCATGGCATACACTAGCAAGCCTTTGTTGCAAGGACCGTGATATAGCTGTCCCTTGTGAGACTAGGCCGGGGCCTAGCAAACACAGAAGTGGATGCTCATAGTCAACTATTGGATGGATCACAGGGCCCCCAATGGAGGAGCGAGAGAAAGTATCCAAGGAGCTAAAGAGATCTGCAACCCTATCGGTGGAACAATATTATGAACTAACCAGTACCCCACAGTTCTTGACTCTAGCTGCATATGTATCAAAAGATGGCCTAGTCGGCCAACAATGGAAAGAGAGGCCCATTGGTCAGGCAAACTTTATATGCCCCAGTACAGGGGAACGCCAGGGCCAAAAAATGGGAATGGGTGGGTAGGGGAGTGGGGGGGGAGGGTGTGGGGGACTTTTGGGATAGCATTGGAAATGTAATTGAGGAAAATACGTATATATATATATATATATATATACAATGGGCTTTTGTTTTTCATCTAGACATTGATTGAAGACTGAGAGCCACCTAACAGGTGTTCAGAGGGTGATGACCTGACAATGTGAATTGACTCCTTACACCAAGATTTTGCTACAATTTTCAGAGATATGAGTAATAAGTTTCCCTTTTTGTTTAAGTTAATTTGTTTTTTTTTTTCTATAAAGTAATGCTGAGACCATTCTAGCTAGCAATGACACCCGAAGGGTATCTTTGATTGCCAAACATAGGAAACACTTGGGTGATTTAAAGATGGAACACTGAGTGAAAGATACCGAGTGGTTTTATGCATCTAGACTATGGAGCCCTCTCTGTCAAAGGACTCAAATTAATCTAAACTCTAGCAAAAGGGATAAGTAATCAGAAAGATTTGGGTTAGAAATGATTGTCATCATCTCTTTCAATTAAGACTAAACAATAGCAGTAGTTAACAACACAGTGAGTATGGATTGATGTTCATCAGGAATAAAAGGACCGATAACATTACAAAAACATGTTTCTTTTCAATATTTCATCTGTACTCTTTGCAGTGACTATATTGTCTTTTACTGTCACAGAATGCCCACCTGCAGCTACATGAGTTACAAACTACTTTGTTTTCTTCTGGCAAACCAAAAGAACTTCATTCCCTATAGCTCTCTTAAAAGTGCAAAGATGTTCCTTCCTCAGTGGTGCTCATTAGATAACAGCACACAACTAACTGGTCCTCTGTAGTTCCTGTGGCCAAAAACTATTCCTGTGTCCCTGGAAATTGGATGTGCTAATCGGCTTACAATGGGGGGTAAGCTCAGCTTCAGCAAAAGCATAGAGGCTAAGTGAGAGCAGAAAAAGGGGCTAAACATGACAACTAGAATCAGGATGCTGTTGCCAACATGATGAGGAAATTGGATGCTGGACAGTGAAAAATTACAAATGTTAACTACAGCATCAAATAGCCAAACAATTACAGCAGATTAGATGTGAATATAAATGACTTGGGCTTGAAATCTGCAGGCTATGTGTTTGTGCCAAACTGAACAACTTACATAGCTCTTCCAAAGAGCAGAGATGGCATGCAAGGCATGCACAAAAAAAGTTACACTGGATAACGAATGGAACGAGGCCCTTGACCCAGGTGGTATAATCACTTCATTGTAAAAGGTTGTCCAGAGAGCCAAACATCAAGTCAGGGGTGATTAACTGTGATGGGTACAACCCAAGGGGCAATAAAACTATAAAGAGTGGAGCCAAAGAACATCCAGGAATGATGGTTTTGGTGACACTAACATTTTGTTTTAAATGGAAATATATGTGCTACAGGAGCTACACTAACCAAGGGCAAGAGATATGGAACATGCAAAATTATGAGACTACATATCACTTGGCATTTCCAGTTGTGCCAATAACATGTATATTGAACAATATGATTTAATAACTATTTGTGTTATGAAGCACGTGGTTCCTTAACTTATAGCTCTAGACCCATGGACTGAGTTATTATTTTGGCCCTATGACATGATCTAGTTAGTTGTTTTAAAAGTTGTTGTGGGGTAGGGAAATTCTCCTATCAGACACACACACACACACACACACACACACACACACACACACACACACACACACACACATTGGATAAACTAAACAGAAAAAAATTAAATAAAAGATGCAATAGACTTAACAAGTTGGACAGGATCTTGAGAAATTGGTTTGACAAGGAAGAAAGCTGCAAGTCTGTAAGAATTCTAACAATATTCTGGAAGCAGTAACCTCTCACTACACACTAACACTTATCTCAACATAGGTCTTAAGATTCCTAACAGATTGTATTTTTTGCTAAAGAGAAAAATTTGTTTGACCAAGTCAAGGTTATTGAATAATGAGGAAAGAAGTAGAATCTGGTGGCTCCTTTAGATCATTAGCATTGTAGAGGACTCCTCCAAATGAGGTAGGATTTCCTTCTGGACTACCAATCTTGGACAAATAGCCATACAAAAAAACTATCTCTATGCTACATATATGCAGGCTCACGCAAGAGTGATAAATTCTTTTATTCTTATATTATCCAGAGCTTAGAAAGTTAATAAATACATTACATCGAAAGTCTACCTTGGAGCCAGGTGTGGTGGCGCACGCCTTTAATCCCAGCACTCGGGAGGCAGAGCCAGATGGATTTCTGAGTTCGAGGCCAGCCTGGTCTACAAAGTGAGTTCCAGGACAGCCAGGGCTATACAGAGAAACCCTGTCTCGAAAAACCAAAAAAATAAAAAATAAAGTCTACCTTATTATGGACATAACATCTTGGGGATATGGTACTAATTATCTTTGATTTTATTCCGTATACTCTCTCAGGTTTAAGTTTATACAATTTAAAGTCATAATGTGAGAACTCACTTGACTCCATAAAAAAACACTGATAAGTTATGATTAATTTCATGACTTTACATAACTTTTCTCTATAAGATTCTTATAAAACTCAGAGTCATTAGTCACTGGAACTTTATAATGTTTTACACATCTAAATCCCAACTGATTCACAAGGCATCAATTAAAACCAACACAGAAACACAGATAACCCTCTTGTGAAATATTTAATTTTCAATCCTATGTCAAAAACTTTTGTTTAATAACTCATCTTTGAAATATTGTTGAATGCGTGTAGATTTACATGTGATACTATTAGTTCATTGACCCATCTCAGAGATTTAACTGATGATGAAACAAATGCAGCCCATACTAGCTTAAGTAATGTTTAAATTTACCTTTGATTTCTACTAAATTAATAAACCTATGAATGCTGAGAAATAAAGGTGAGATACCTTAACAACTCTCCAATATCCTCTCCTCTCATAACTTCTTGTTCATACTATTTCTTGTCTCTCATCATGGACATAATAAGTCTCATTTACTCAGGCCAGCTACTTTTATGAGCATGGATACTGGGAAGAACATGGTTCTAGATGCTTATTCACATTTTAACTTGCCAATCAAGACGCAAAGGTCTTTCTTACCAGCTCCAATCTAAAAAATTTACCATGTCATACTGTCGGGCAGTGGGCACAGGAAAATAAAGTGGGGGGTACCCACATCCGGCCAGAGCTCCGGAGCTCTGGGCGGGCAGACATGGGGGGACTGCCACACGATTTCCAGATGGCATGGGTGGGTGTCTGGCTGTAGGAAGCCACGGAACCCCAGTCTATGGGGAATGAAGAGGGAGTAGTCCTAGGTCTCTGGACCTCATGGAGGCCAGAGACAACAGGTTCTCAGTCTCAGACTTCCTAGACACCAATGTTTGTCTCAGAAGAGCTGAGAACAAAGGGCCTTGGGGGCAGCTCAGTCAGCCACCAGACTGAAGGGGAAAAGGCACTGGGTGGCTTCCATGTGGACTATAGTCCTTGGTCCAATCTGGTGGCTGGAAATGCTGAGAGGCCTTCCTGTGAGAGATTAGACACAGCCTATTCCATTGTTCTAACGGGGCAGGTCTTGATGAGCAGAGATGGTGTGTGGTTTTAAGGTGTTTATTGTAGAAAGGCAGAGAGGGAGAAGATTAGGGAAGTAGAAGCCAGCCATGGCCATGTGGAGAGAGAGAGAGAGAAGGGAGGGGGAGAACGAGAGACTAAGGTGAGAGTAGGAGAACAATAGCTTACAGTTTAAGAGAGAGAGGAGAGGCCAAGCAGCCCTTTTTATAGTGGGCTGGGTCATCTTGCTCTTGCCAGGTAACTGTGGGGAGGAGCATACCTGGTTATTTCCAGGTAACTGTGAATGTGGAGTCTAGCCAGAATGCCAGAAGCTTGGAACATTGTCTACATGGACTGATAGTCACAGGATTATGGAGTTGGGGGCTCCATGGTATTAGGTGCCTGTGTCTGGGAACATGGCTCATTGTTCCATCCCACTCGGTCTCCTGGAGTAAGCTTCACTCAACCAGAACACAGACTGCCTTTCACAGTCCCACATCATATACCACTGCTTAAAACTCCAATAGATTAAGTACACACACACACACACACACACACACACACACACACACACACAGGCAAACACACATGAGAAATCAATGATTGATCATAGATAGATCATAGAACAGGCTAATTCCCATATCCTAAAGTCCTATGTTCTTTCAAAGAAATGAAAAGAGTAATCAAAATGTATCACTGATTTCAACAGAGTTACAATACAGCATTGTAGCTAAAATGTATAACATAGAAATTGCTTTTGAATTCTTATTGAGGTAAGCATTGGCAAGAAAAAGTAAAAGAGATAGAAATATATATAAAATAGACAGAGAACACTTCTCCCAAGATGAGGATACCTAAACTGACATTCAAAGTGTAGGAGTTAGTTAGATGAGAAATAAGTCTTCCAAGTAGGGGGGAAAATGGGTAAAAATGGAAAGCATAATTAAGTCCCCCAAATATTCGTAGAATCAAAATTAGAAGGTTAAAATATCAAAAGAGATCTTGCATAACCATCAATAAGGTTTTTTTTTTAAACTTCTAAAGCATATGCTAGCTACTACTCTATATTTTGTGATATGGTTTCTCATTGTAATGATGCACAAAGAGCCTGAACGAAGTAGCCTTTGTCAATGTTTGGTGGATGACTTGAAACAATCATGTCTTTTGGGACCTCAACATTCCACTTGTTTGTGAAGGTGAGCTAGTTAGAGTGAGCTGCTATCTCTAATACTGTCTGTCTCAGGTAAATGGTTGAAGTTTTGAGGTCAATAAAGTGACTCATTGGGAGAGAGTGCACAAAGATATTATAGTTCACCTTATGCAATTCATTCTGATAAAAGATGATAATTCTCACAAAACTCATTAAAGATAAGTGAAAATGTAATCCTATGGAGCAAAAGATGTAACAAAGTCCTGTCAGAAGATCTTTTGAAGGTATAGCCATTCTGGGTGGGATTAAGACCTCAGAGCCACTGGTCATCAAAGAAGAGTAAATGAACAGCCACTTCAGGAAACTCAGCAGGGAGGATTGTGTAGTTTCCTTTTGCTGACAATGATTTCCTAGAGTGTCGCCAAAGGTGTATACAGAAAGAAACAAAACCTAATCTTAGAAGCATTAACAGCCAGAGCTTTCCATTCCCAACATACATGCCAGCATATCTGCTAAACAGAACAGCAGTATTGGAAGCCCAGTAAGGGAAAGCTATTTGTTTCTGGCGAAAAGAATTGTGTGTCTGCCTCAGAGTGTGAAATATGAAAAGAGATCTTGCATAACGAAATAAAGAAATCTTTTCATATTTTCTTCCCTTCCCTTGTAAAGTGGTTGAGGCCATCAGTCAACTTAGGACCACCTGTAGGAGCACTCCACAGGACCACCCTTCAGAAAGGCTGATTTGCCTTAGGCCATGCTAAAGAAAGAGGAAGAATTGATTAATCCCTTGATGAGTTAATATACTTTTCTTTCCTGAAATTCTTATGTTCTGGGCATTCAAGCCATATGCATGTAGTTATAAAACTGTCCACCTTTTTGAGTCCCTTCTCAGAAACACATAACTTTCCATTTTTTTTTCTTTTTCTCATATTTTTTTCTTCTTTTGAATAATTTCCAAAGCTTGGGAATAGATTGCAGGACACTCTGGCTTTCTCATTTTTTTTCTAAATAATGCTTGCCCCAGCTTCTATTTGGCTGTTCCATGAATGGCATGGTTTTCTCTTCCTTTTCTCCAAACTTCTCCTTCGGGCAACTGCAGAGACTTACGTTATTCTTGGCCAGCAAATCTTTTTTTTATTATCTATTTTTCTCATGAATATTATATCCAGACTACAGTTTCCCCTCCCTACCCTACCCTCCAGTATCTCCTATGTCTCCTCTCCTTCAAATCCTCTCCCCTCCCCCTTCCTTCAGAAAAGAGCAGGTCTTCCAGGAACAATAACCAAACCTGGTTTAAGGCATAACAATCTACAATAAGTCCAAGTTCTATACTGTACCATCACCTGAAGGCTGGATGAGACAGTCCAGTAGGAAAAAAAAAAGAGTTTCCAAAACAGGGAAAAGAGTCAGAGACAGTTCCCATTCCTACTGTTAGGAATCCCACAAAAACACCAAGATACACACAACATACATGGCCTAGATCAGACCCATCTAGGCTTCCTAATCTATGCGAGTCCAATTGAGTCCTGTGGGTCCTGTTTTTGTGGTGTCTTTGACCTTTCTGGCTCCTCCAATCTTTCTCCCCTCCTCTGCAGGACTTCCTGAGCTCTGTCTAGTGTTTGGGTATGAGACTCTACTTCTGTCCCCATCCATTGCTGGATGAAGTCTCTCTGGTTGGGATTATTCTAGGCTCTGCATAAAACATTCTGCAGGCAGGACCAACTGTGGATTAAAGTTTTTGTGGCTGGGTTGGTGTCCCAGTCCCTCTACTTGAGGCCTAGCCTTATTATTACAGAAGATGATTAGTTCAAGCACCATGTCCCCTATTATTAGGAGTCTTTGCTTGGGTCAAACTCCATAAATTCTAAGGAGTTTCCGTTGCACTAGGTTGCTACCTTGCCCCTAAATGGCCCCATCCCAATTCAAGGCCTCTCTTCCATTATTCTCTTACTTTATCCCCCATTCCCTGCACATGATCTCTCTCTGTTTGCATTCTGACCCACACCGAGTCTATCTGGAAAATCTTTTCTGTTTCCTCTGTGCAAGATCCCTGCAGCAGCCTTAAGCCCTCCTTGTTACTTAACCATTCTGGGACTGTGGATTGTAGCATGATTACCTTTTATTCTACAGTTAATAGCCACTTATAAGTGAGTGTATACAATTTTTGGTCTTTCTGGGTCTGGTTTGCCTCACTCAGCATACTTTTTTTCTAGTTCCATTAAGTTGCCTGTAAATTTCATGGTGCCATGTTTTTAACAGCTGAGTAATACTCCATTATGTGAATGTAGCACGTTTTCTTTATCCATTCTTTGGTTGAGGGAGATCCAGGTTGTTTAAAATTCCTAGCAATTATGAGTAAAGTTGCTATGAACATAGTTTAGCAAGTATCCTTGTGGTATGGTGAAGAGTCCTTTGGGTATATGCCCAGGTATATAGCAAGGTCTTGAAGTAGATTAATTGCCAATTTTCTGAGAACATGCCATATTGATTTCCAAAATGAGTGTACAAGTTTGCACTCCCACCAGAAATGGAAGAGTGTTCCTGTTGCTCTATGTCCTCACCAGCATGAACTATCACTTGTGTTTTGATCTTAGCATTATGACAGGTTTAAGATATAATCTCAAAATCCTTTTGATATTCATTTCCCTGATGTCTATGGAAGTTGAACATTTCTTTAAGCCCTTCTCAGACATTTGAGATTCTCCTAGTAAGAATTTCCTATCGATATCTGTACCCCAAATTTTAAATAGATAATTTGGTTTGTTGATATATATCTATATCTCCCTATATAATATATCAATATTTATATACATACAAATATAAAATATCTATATACATATATCTATCTATATACATATATTAGCCCTGTCTCAGATGTGGAGTTGGTAAAAAATATTTTTCCATTCTGCAAATGGGAGGGTTAGGGTTAGAGATATGAGGGGGTGGGGCAGGGGCGGGGGATAGTGTGGGGATGTGAAGGGAGAAATGAGAGGAGGATCTGGATGAGGCAGTACTGGAAGGAGGGGGGTTGACATTGGGAGAAAGTAAATAGACAAATTTTAAAATTAAAATATTAGGGCAATATATAAAAATGAAGTTGTATAGTTATTCTTTTTGTAAAATCTTCACATGGTCCAATTGAAAAATAGAATATTAAGATATGAAAATAGTTTTCAGTTTCTCCTGTAACATGCAGCACCAAGATTTTGGTAATATAAACACATGAGGAACAGTACTGTATATTTGTTTTAAGAATTGTGCAAGGCTATCCAAGATGCACTTACTTCGGTGCAGTGCCAGATGCGGACCACCATTTAAATTACTATGAACCCCATTACCACTACATTTTACCTAAACTAGGGGATAGAACAGAGAAAAATCTCACTGTACTTCAACTTGTGCCTGCAAAGTTTAGCAAAAGATATAAAGATTTATGAATGAGTTGGGAAGTAACAGGTATGATACAACAAAAAAAAAATCTAACTTTTATATCACAGAGGTACATTAGAAACACTCTAACCAGGAAATCCTTTTTTTAATTAGATATTTACATTTTTACATTTCAAATGTTGTCCCCTTTCCTGGTTTCCCCTCCAAAAACCTCCTATCCCCTTCCTCTGCTCACCAATCCACCCACACCTGCTTCCTGGTCTTGGCATTCCCCTACACTGGGGCATAGAGCCTTCAGAGAACCAAGGGACTCTCCTCCCATTGATGACCAACTAGGCCATCCTCTGCTACATATGCAGCTGGAGCCGTGAGTCCCACCATATGTACTCTTTGATTGGTAATCTAGTCCCTGGGAGCTCTGGGGATACTGGTTGGTTGATTTTGTTGTTCCTCTTATGGGGTTATTAAACTCTTAATCTCCTTGGGTCCTTTCTCTAGCTCATTCATTGGGGGCCCTGTGCTCCGTCCAATGGTAGGCTTTGAGGATCCACCTCTGTATTTTTCAGGCACTGGTGAAGCCTTTCAGGAAACAGCTACAACAGGCTTCTGTCAGTAAGCACTTGTTGGCATCCACAAAAGTGCCTGGGATTAGTGATTGTATATGGGATTGATCCCCAGTGGGGCAATTTCTTGATTGTCATTCCTTCAGTCTCTACTCCATACTTTTTCTCTGTAACTCTTTCAATGGGTATTTTGTTCCCCCTTCTAACAAGGATTGAAGTATCCACACTTTGGTCTTCCTTCTTGAGTTTCATGTGGTTTGTGAATTGTATAGGGGATTCCATGGTTATGGGCTAATATCCACTTATCAGTGAGTGCATACCATGTGTGTTCTTTTGTGATTGGGTTACCTCACTCAGGATTATATTTTCTAGATCCATCCACTTGTCTAAGAAATTCATAAATTCATTGTTTTTAATAGCTAAGTAGTACTCCATTGTGTAAATATACCATATTTTCTGTATCCATTCCTCTGTTGAGAGACATCTGTGTTCTTTCTGGATCCTGGCTATTATAAATAAGGCTGTGACAAACATAGTGGAGCATGTGTCCTTATTACATGTTGGAGAATTTCTGGGTATGCCCAGGACTGATATCAGTGGGTCTTCAGGTAGTATATCCAAATCTCCGTGGAACTGCTAAACTGATTTCCAGAGTGGTTGTACCAGCTTGCAATCTCCCAAGCAATGGAGGAGTGTTTCTCTTTCTCCACAACCTCGCCAGCATCTGCTGTCATCTGAGTTTTTCACTTTGGCCTTTCTGACAGGTGTGATGTGGAATCTCAGAGTTGTTTTGATTTGCATTTCCCTGATGAGTATGGATGTTGAACATTTCTTTAGGTGCTTCTCAACTAATCATTATTCCTCAGTTGAGAATTCTTTGTTTAGCTCTGTGCCCCATTTTTTTTAAAAATAGGGTTATTTGGTTCTCTGGAGTCTTAACTTCTTGAGTTCTTTGTATATATTAGATATTAGCCCTTTATCAGATGTAGGATTGGTAAAGATCTTTTCCCAATCTGTTGGTTGACTTTTTGTGCAATTGATAGTGTCCTTTGCCTTATAAAAGCTTTGCAATTTTATGAGGTCCCATTTGTCAATTCTTGATCGTAGAGCATTACCTATTGTTGTTCTGTTCAGAAAATTTCCCCCTGTGCCCATGTGCTCAAGGTTCTTCCCCACTTTCTCTTCTATTATTTTCAGTGTATCTGGTTTTATATGGAGGTCCTTGATGCACTTGGACTTGAACTTTGTACAAGGAGCTAAGAATAGATTGATTTGCATTCTTCCACATGCTGACTTCCAGTTGAACCAAGCACCATTTGTTGAAAATGCTGTCTTTTTTTTTCCACTGGATGGTTTTAGCTCCTATGTCAAAGATCAAGTGACCATAGGTATATGGGTCCATTTCTTGGTCTTCAATTCTATTCCATTAATCTATCTGCCTGTTATTTTACCAATACCATTCAGGTTTTATCAAAATTGCTATGTAGTACAGCTTGATGTCAAGGATGGTGATTCCACTAGAAGTTCTTTTATTGTTGAGACTAGGTTTTACTATCCTAGTTTTTTTTTTTTTTTATTCCAGATGAATTTGCAAATTGATCTTTCTAACCCTATGAAGAATTGAGTTAGAATTTTGATGGAGATTTCATTGAATCTATAGATTGCTTTAGGCGATATGGCCATTTTTACAATATTAATCCTGCCAATCCATAAGCATGGGAGATCTTTCCATCTTCTGAGATCTTCTTCAATTTCTTTCTTCAGAGACTTGAAGTTTTTATCATACAGATCTTTTACTTGCTTAGTTAGAGTCACACCAAGGTATTTTATATTATTTGTGACTATTGTGAAGAGTGTTGTTTCCCTAATTTCTTTCTCATCCTGTTTATTCTTTGTGTAGAAGAAGGTCACTGATTTGTTTGAGTTAATTTTATATCAAGCTACTTTGCTGAAGTTATTTATCAGGTTTAGGAGTTCTCTGGTGGAAATTTGGGGGTCACTTAAGTATACTATCACATTATCTACAAATAATTACAGTTTGACTTCTTCCTTTCCAATTTGTATCTCTTTGATCTCCTTTTGTATATTAGAAATACTCTAACCAAGAAATCTAAAAAAACAAAAACAAAAATCCATACTTTTATAGGGCTTAAAGAAAGATTCTGAGTGTAAGGACATTGGTGATCCAAAGGAAAATACCATCCATGACCTTCAGACATGACACTTGGAAACCTGGTGTTATACCATTGAACATGGTAAATGACAAAAAAGTCAGTGTGATACAATGGCGGCCATGTTAAAGTCAGCAATATGGCTCGGTGGTTATGGATACTTTCAACTCTTTCAGCAGACCTTAGTTCAGCTTCAACATGTACATGGTGGCTCAAAGTCATATCTAATTTAAGTTCCAGGAGATCCAATCCTCTCTTCTGGCTTTCATAGACTTCATGCATATGGTGCCCTTATAGACATGTAGCCAAAACACTTGTACATATAAAATAAAAATAAATAAATCTTGAGAAAAGTTTCTGGATTATTGGTTGACTTAGATCTGAGATATCAATATTTATCTTTGCAAAAGAACAGATTGGAGGTGTATTTCAGCTCTTCAGAGGCAGTTGCTGTAAATAGCATTTATCCCATTATAAGCTTTCTGGGAAGGAACATACAGAGACTAATGCGGCTGTTCAATGCAATGAAAAGGGTCATCAGGATGCATTTTTAATCCAAATAGATCTCTTGTGAAATTATTTGCCGGAGACATGGTCTAATGACTCAAACAAAAACAGAACATGTAGCTAATTTTGAAATCAGTAGAGAACACGGAGTTTCCAGGCACCGTTGCTCAGTGCTCTTTCCTTACATAAGCAACCCATCTCTGGTTGCAGTTCGATATAGCTTGTCCTTCTGCTTTCCTTTCAAATAGAAATAAAGCTTTAGTTTGTATAATATCTATCTTCTATTTTACTATATAGCATATATAGATCAGGAATTAATTTTATTTTGCTTAATTTTCAAAAGTGTCTCTCAGTTATTACAATACTCATTCCCTCATTCCAGGAGAGGGTAGTGTGAAAGAGAGAATTCTATCAAAAAGGTGATAAAGTAATTTATGTGTTTACTTTTTTCTCAGTCAAATGGCTTTTTATTGTTTTGGGCCTAGACTTACATTTTTTACAACTGATTGATGGACACCCTTCTTAACTGAGTGAAAACATAGATAATTGTATTAAATTTGCATGTCTCTTTTTGACATACTAGGGAAGAATACTTTCTATTGTCTTTACAAAATCACTGGTTTTAAGTTTTAAGCTAGGTTTATTTTATGTTATGTGAATGCATATGTGTGTGTGGTGTGTGTGCACTTGTGCATGTCTGTATGCATGTGTGTATGTGCACCATGGGTGTGCTTTGTGCTTGGGGAAGCCAGAGAGGGCACCAAAATCCATGCAACTGATGTTATAGGCAGATAAGCTGACACATGTGAGCTGGGATCCAGGGAAACTAACTCATGTCCTCTACAAGAGCAGAAAGATCCCTTAGCCACTGAGCCAAAACTCTCCAGACCATAATCTTCAGTTTTCATTCATCAATTCTTTATTCAGTGTCTATTATTGTATAAGCAATAAGTCCCAGATGAAGATAATGATGATGATGATAGTAATAAGCACAGTGATTATAAAAACTGACTTAATATATGCATAATCATTTTATAAGTTATAAAGTAAAAAAATTAAAGTGTGTTGTGAAATGGTTCTTATTAGCTATCAGTAATCATGGTCTCATATATTAGTGATGTTAATATTATTCACATAGGTATACAGTGAAGTCACATCATCACCTAATTTTAGTAGTATTTCAAGATAGCATTATGCAGTCTGACAAGACATACGTTAATAACCCACCATTCATTTAGCTTTCTTCATATTATTAAAGTTAATAATACAATCAAATACAAATGTAAATGCAAATAAATCTGCTATTTTTAGAATCCCAAAATGTTGTCTTTAAAAGTCTCTATATAATAATGGTGATTTCGGTTGCTGGAATTTATGACTAATAACTTGAAAGTGAAATAACTACAAAGTATTATATGCATAATCATATTCATTTGAATACACAACCCAAATGAGTATCATCAATATACTCAAACTAAGATATATTTGCAAAGAAATTGTACATTGGTCTTTCTTCCTTTCTTTCTTTTTTCTTTTCTTTTCTTTTTTTTTTTTTTTATTTTTAAATTTTTTTTAAAGATAGGGTTTCTGTGGGTAGCCCTGGCTTTCCTGGAATTCAGTCTGTAACCAGGCTGGCCTTGAATTCAGAAATCCGCCTTCCTCTGCCTCCCAAGTGCTGGGATTAAAGGTATGTGCCACCACTGCCCATCTTACATTGGTCTTTTAAACAGTTGCCAGCACTGAGTTATCTCATGAATCTGATAGTTTAAAAGATCAAGTAATATAGAAGTGAGTCCTGCATAGTCCAGTAAAATACTGGATTGCTGAATCACTCAATAGATGTTTAACTAAAAAAAGAACAGGATGAAAAGATACATTTAGACAGTTTTTCAATACGTAAATAAATGAAGCCCAATGAATCTGTCAAGAAGTATATCAACTGCAGAAATCTGATCTATTTGTAAAAATGTTAACTCTGATGCCCCAGCTGAGACCCACAATGTTAGCAGAGTTTATCTATTCTTAAAAATAAAGACCTCCAGATTGTTTTCCAACGTGGTTTTACCAGCTTGCAACCCCACCAGCAATGGTGGAGTGATCCTCTTTCTCTCCATTCTCACCAGCATCTGCTGTTTTTGATCTTAGCCATTCTGGCTGGTGTGAGGTTGTGTCTCAGAGCCATTTTGATTTGCATTTCCCTGATGACTAAGGATGTTGAACATTTCTTTCTCATTTTTTGTCATTTATTTATTTTAAACTCCAGATTTTATTCCTACCATGCCCCCAAGTCCATCCTCTGACTGTTCCATATCCCATATATCCTCCCCACACCCTGTCTTGACGAAGATGTCCCCTCTACCAACCCACACAACCAGACCTCTAAATTCCCTGGGCCTCCAGTCTCTTGAGAGTTAGGTACATCCTCTCTGACTAAACCCAGACCTGGCAGTCCTTTGCTGTGTATGTGTTGGGGGCCTCATATCAGCTGGTGTATGCTGCCTGGTTGGTGGTCCAATGTCTGAGAGATCTCAGGGGTCCAGGTTAATTAAGACTGCTGGTCCTCCTATAGGGTCACCCTCCTCCTCCTCAGCTTCTTCCAACCTTTCTCTAATTCAACCACAGGAGTCAGCAGCTTCTGTTGGGTGCAAATATCTGCATCTGACTCTTTCAGCTGCTTGTTGGGTTTTTTGAAGGGCAGTCATGTTAGGTCCCTTTTTGTGAGTGCTCTATAGTCTCAGTAATAGTGTCAGGGCTTGGGACCTCCCCTTGAGTTGGAACCTACTTAGGGCCTGTTGCTGGACCTTCTCTTCCTCAGGAACCTCTCCATTTCTATCTCTGCAGTTCTTTCTGACAGAAACAATTATGTGTCATAATTTTGACTGTGGGATGGTAACCCCTTCTCTTACTTGATGCACTGTCTTTCTGCTGGAGGTGGGCTCTATTAGTTCCCTCTCCCACAGTAGGACATTTCATCTAAAGTCCCTCCTGAGAGTCTCTCACCTCCCAGATCTCTAGCTAGAGGGTCCCCCTAACCTCCTACTTCCCAAGGTTTCCTGTTTCCATTGTTTCTGCTTTCTCTCAGGGCTTCAGTCCTTTACCCTCACCCAATAGCAGATCAGGTTACCCTCTCCTTCCTGAAACCCAACACACTTTCCTACCTTGGTCCCTCCCTCCCTCCCCAATTGTGATTGCTTTCTTCTCTCTCCCAAGTGGGACTGAGGCATCCTTACTTGGGCCCTTCTGCTTGTTGATTCTTTTGAGTTCTGTGGATTATATCTTGGGTATTCTGGTGTTTTGTTTTGTTTTTGTTTTTGTTTTTGTTTTTGTTTTGGTTTTGGTTTTTTGTTTTTTGTTTTTTCCTAATATACACTTGTTAGTGAGTACATACCATGCATGTGCTTTTGGGTCTGAGTTACCTCACTCAGGATGATATTTTCTAGTACCATCTGTTTGTCTGAAAAATTCAGGATGTCCTCATTCTCATTAGCTGAGTAGTATTTCATTGTGTAAATGAAACACATTTTCTGCATCCATTTTTCCATCATTGGCCATCTGTGTTGTTTCCAGCTTCTTTAGGTGCTTCTCAGCCATTCGAGATTCCTCAGTTGAGAATTCTTTGTTTAGCTCTGTACCCCATTTTTAAAATAGGGTAATCTGGTTCTTTGGAGTCTAACTTCCTGAATTCTTTATATATTTTGGATATTAGCCCTTTATTGGATTGTGGTGTTGATAAAGATGTTTTCCCAATCTGTAGATGGCCGTTTTGTCCTATTGACAGTGTCCTTTGCCTAACAGCTTTTCAATGGAGTCCCATTGAGACCCAGCTATACCACTACTCAGTATATACCCAAAAGATGACCCAACATATAACAAGGACACCTGCTCCACTATGTTTATAGAAACATTATTTATAATAGCCAGAAACTGGAAACAACCAAGATGTCCCTCAACAAAAGAATGGATGCAGACAATTTGGTACCTTTACACAATAGAGCACTACTCAGCTATTAAAAACAATGACTCCATGAAATTCATAGTAAATTGATAGAACTAGAAAATACCATCCTGAGTGAGGTAACCCAGTCACAAAATAACATACATGATTGCACTTACTGATAAGTGGATATTAGGAAAAAAGCTTGAAATACCCATGATACAACCCACAAACCATATGGACCTTAAGAAGAATGAAGACCAAAGTGTGGATGCTTTTATCATAGAAGAGGGAACAAAATAATCACAGGAAGTAGAGGAAAGAAGGGACCTTGGAGGGAGAGAGGAGGGGGAGGATAAAAAAAGGGGTACATGATCAAGTATGGGAAAGGACAGGAGGGAAGTACAAAGGGTTAGGAAATTGAATAGAAATATGTAGCAGTTTGGGATGGGGATTTGTGGGTAGCTACTAGAAAGTTTCAGATGTCAGGGAAAACAGAGGCCCCCAGGGTCTAAGAGGATTGACTTTAGCCACAATAACCAACAAAGGGGATACAGAACCTGTAGAATTTGTGTCCAGTAAATAGGCATGGCTCCCAATTGAGGGGTGGTGCCACCTACCCATTTAAAATTTTTTAACCTGGAATTGTTCCTGTCCACAGGAAAAAGCAGGACAAAAACTGAGTGGCTGAAGACAAAAACAGTGACTGAAGGAAAGGCCCTCCAGAGACCACCCTACCTAGGGATCTGTCCCTTCTGCAGACACCAAACCCTCACACTCTTGCTGATGCCAAGAAGCACTTGCTGACAGGAGCCTGGTATGGCTGTCCCCTGAGAGGCTCTGTCAACATCTGTCTAATACAGATGCAGATACTCACAGTCAACCATTAGACTGAGCCCAAGAACCCCAATAGAAGAGCTAGGGAAGGAATGAAGGAGCTGAAGGAGATTGCAACTCTTAGGAAGAACAATATCGACTAACTAGACCACCCAGAGCTTCCAGGTACTAAAAGCATATTCATGGAAGGATCTATGTCTCCAGCTATATGTATAGCAGAGAATGGCCTTATCTGGCATTAATGGGAGGAGAGACCCTTGGTCCTGTGATGGCTTGATGCCCCAGTGTAAAGGATGCTAGGGTGATGACATAGGAGTGGGTGAGAGGGTAGAGAAGCACCCTTATAGAAGCAAAGGGGAGAGGGGAAAGAGAGCATGGGATGAAGATTTATGGAGTGGAAACTGGGAAGGAGGATATCATTTGAAACGTAAGCAAATAAAATGATTATTAATACTAATAAATAGCAAAAAACAGCAGACATCATGAGAGAAAACATAGACACACACAGAATAAAGACCCCTTTCTATGTGAATAAATATCAATATAGCCTGCTGAACAGTAGTATGATTAGTCAATGTTTGGAGTCAATAGGAAACAAGGAAATTCTTACTGATGAGTTTTCTAGTGCCTCATGGAACATAGTTGGACTACTCAGATCATGGATAACCTTGCTGTTCAGTTTTGCAAGTACATCTGTTGTCAGTGTGTTCAAGATGATCAGAGTATAAAAGGTGTTTGTTGCCATATGAGACCATAGTGAAAATGAATTTTATCCACAAATATCTATGCCACCTATTGGCTACAATGCACAACACAGTCAAATCAAAAGCACTTTAATGAGATGCACGTTAACTGTAGTTCATCAGACACTTTCAGCTCCTCTCAAAGATCCAGAGAGACCAAGAACGTTCATTTTTTATTTAATATTTTTTATTTACATTTCAAATGTTATCCCGTTTCCTAGTTTTCCCTTCAAAAACCCCCTATTCCCTCCCCCCTCCTCCTGCTCCCCAACCCACCTACTCCTGCTTCCTGGTCCTGGCATTCCCCTATACTGGGGCATAGAACCTTCACAGGACCAAGGTCTCTCCTCCCATTGATAACCGACTAGGCCATCCTCTGCTACATATGCAGCTAGAGCCATGAGTCCCACCATGTGTTTTCTTTGTTTGGTGGTTTAGTCCCAGGTAGCTCTGTTTTTAGGACATGTGGCATAATAAAATTAGTAAATAAAAAGATAACAAAATTATGAAATTATTTCAATTTTCCATATTTAATAAATAAAATTATGATGGTCATTTTTTTCAATCCTGTCAGTAGATTCTGTACCACAAATCTTTTTTGAAAATTCGATAAGAAATGTGAATTTGAGACATTATCCTGCTGTGGTTGTCAGCCTTCCTGTAATATCTGACTTGTTTTGCTAATATGAGCATGGGAGGAGGGGATAGTCAAACACTTTTAAAAAATTATCATGGGGGAAGAATTATAGACAAATAGAAAAGAGAAATTGAAAGTCAAAACAAAAATAGCCAGTGTAGAGACATGGAATTAATAAAGTATCAAAAGCATAATATTTGAACTTAACTTCTCCCTTGTAATGATTTTGCAGCAGAGTATCTCATATTCTGTATATTGTAGTACATGTCTTGTGTGATAGTAAGGAGATGCACAAGAATCTCTGTGGTAAAGAAAGCATGCCTTTTCAGAGCACAACCCTAGCAGTGTCTGCTATATTTTCAATGTTTAAAATATATTTTGTAGGAATGAATAACCATTGAATTAATAAGTAAATGAATGTTAATCTTATAGCAATGTCGGGTAGCAAGGTTATTAGGGTTATTATGTCTGCATTCCAGCACTCTTTTTGTTTTCTTAATGAAGTTGGAAAATCTCCAATCCAAGCTCAGTCCCTAGTGCTTTATCTCTTAATATGCTTCGTTTCTGCTGAGCCGTCAATTCTTTGTTTGTTGGCCTGGGGTAAGAGGCACTTCAGACTAGTAATCTTACACTGTGACTTTCATGAGATACATAATCAATCTTGCATCAAATACATGAACTCTTGCTAAGGGCATGTACTGCATCAACCTTCTACTTGAATTCAACACTTAGTGAACACTATTCAACTTTCAGGACACAGGGGGCTGCGTCTTTGTCGTCCTTCATTGCCTTCAGTGATAGCTCAGCTATTATTGAGACCTGGGTCTAATGGTCCCTGAAGATATATTTTCCTAATTCTTGACATGTTTAAAATGACTAAATGCAGATGCATAAGACCTCGGGGAAGGGCACTCATGTTGACATTTGTTTACTTCTGTGGAATGTACCATGGAGGGAATTTTTTCAAAAAGCAGGCATGGTCACATGCTCACATCTATATTTATTTTATGGCATGTGTGTAGAGGTCATAGGGCAACTTCAGTAATTTGTCCTTACCTACTACCTTGTTTGACATAGGGGCCTGTGTTCAAAACTGTGTTTTCCAAGCTCATTGGCCTGTGGGATTCTGGAGGTTGTCCTGTTTCTTTTCCTCTTCTTGAAGGAGGAATAATGGGGTGACAGATATACACTAATGTGTCTATCTTTATATGGCTTCTGTCTATGCAAACTCCATTCCTCAGTTACACGGAAAGTGTTTTTTCAAATGTGTCAAATAGCTGCTGCTTTGTGTGACTTAATATGCCATTAAAAAGAAAAAAAAAAGAAGTAAACACTTGGATTTCTTCAATGCATATTAGAGACTCTGACCCTTTATCTCTTAAAGAAGATGCCTAAGTGCATAATTCTTTGTTCTTCAATGTTAAAAATATTTAATAGTTATATGATAATCAGAAGGATTAAAGACTCTATTTTTTCCATGATGAGTTATTTTCTTGGAGTAAAAACAGTCAATACTTCAGTGGCATCTGTTTCAGTAAGATCATCAATAATAAAACAAACTAGCCTGGCGTGATGGTGCAAGCCTTTAATCCCAGCACTCGGGAGGCAGAGCCAGGCAGATTTCTGAGTTCGTGGCCAGACTGGTCTACAAAGTGAGTTTCAGAACAGCCAGGGCTATGCAGAGAAACCCTGTCTCAAAAAAAACAAAAAACAAAAACAAGAGAAAAGAAGAGAAAGAAGAGAAGAGAAGGGAAAGAAAAGAAAAGAAAAGAAAAGAAAAGAAAAGAAAAGAAAAGAAAAGAAAAGAAAAGAAAAGAAAAGAAAGGAAAAGAAAACATTATAGGAAGCACCTAGGAGACAAATATTGAATACTTCTGGGCCTACCAGGTAGTGGTATTTCAGCAGTTTGTTTAATTCTGGTTTTGGTGAGCTTGGAGACTTCTCTTATAACAGCAGTAAGAAAAATAGTCCCTTTGGCCATGATAAAATATTCTTATTTAGCACAAAACAATAAAAAGGAGGGATGGGATAGTAATTTACCCTGACTACCAAGAAAATGATTTTGAAAGGAATAAAAATGATAATCAAAGAAGTTTGATTTCACAGCATTTAAGAGGCAATTATAGACAAGGAAGAGTAAAAATAAATGATAAACTGGTAGTATCTGAAAGCTTATGAATAACCAATAAGGCTTATTTGAGTAATAGCAGGGTGCAGAGAAGTCACTGGAGTGCAATGCTCTGTCTGTGTTAAGCATCAGGACAAATCCATCTATGGCTGGCTATCTGGAAAATAAATACATGTGTCTATTTTTACTGCTCTTCTGAAAGAATAAATGGGTACGCTTAGTAAGCAACTTGGAGTTTTATGGCCCTAATCAGGGTGAACATTTTAATAATAAACCAACTGCTAGCATATTCAAAAGAGTCCACTTAGCAAAAGCATTAGTTAAAAATGTGAAATTCTTCTGAGCTGGTTCAATTTTCCAACAAAAACATTGTTCTACAATTGTATTCAGAGCTCAAATTGCCATGACTGAACAGCAAATGCTAGCTAAGGTTGTTTTAGGATAGTTTGGTTTTGAGGATCTTCAAACCTACAGAAACTCTACTTAAGCTTTGTTGTTGTTGTTGTTGTTGATTTTCAAAGAGTATAACTCTTATCACTGACTTAATAAGGGACAATACTATCCTCAGGTAATTGCTTTAAATTTAGTTCCCAAATGTGCTACTTGTGGACTTAGAATAACCTTAACTTTACCAGCGTTAGACTGTTTCATTAAAACCTCAACATTTGTTTTTCTTCAATAGGTCAGTACCACCACATACAGCCAAATGCTTTCTATTGCTGCTGATTATATACTTCAGTTGCAAAAATATCATTTGTCTGAAGAGTTTGGGCTATATTTGTGTGCGTGTTGGTTCATACCTTAGTGGAGATGGCAGTGGGGTCTGAATGAAAGGAAGCAAGTATCTAGATATAGAGAACTTATTTTTTCCTCATAGCATCATTTGTTTTTAAATGCAAAGAGAAAGTGAGTATCATTTAAGTATTGATTTTACCTCTATTCAAAAGTTTTTCCTTGCTTAGATAACCATTCTAACATATAACCACTAGTAATACTAGCCAGGGGTCCAGGTGGAAATGTGGTTCTGTGTCTCATTATATGGTAACAAATGCAATTCCCAGTGGAAACACTGGGGAATAGTGATTAAGAGCCTACAGAGAAGTGAGTGTTCACTAACTCCTGTGGTTTGTAAATTCTAGCATAAGATAACAGGTCAAATTAGGAACCTAGCTTTTATGATTCCATACAGTTTTTTTTTTCTTAAAATTTTAGCAGACATTCAGATGTGTAAATAAAATCAAATTAAATATATAAATAATATTACCTACAAAGGTGTGTGGCTATGCGAATTAGTTTATTTACTTTCTGATTTCTCTTCAATCACATACCTATTCCAGAGTTATTTCAAAGTGAGAAACTTGTAAGCAGTTTAGTATTCTCATTAGTGATAGAGTTCTCAGATACCTGAGGTTAACACAAAATGTACAGGTAATAAAACACACATTTGCTAAATACTAAGGAGTTTCTCTCTTATCTTTGGAGATTGTATCTTGAGTTTTCTGATAGTACTTTGAGAGATATAGGTGCTAAAGTATAAAATAGTTATATAGAGCAGACCAAATTTGACCAAAATCTTTTTTCTTTTCTTTTTTTTTTTTTTTTACATATAGGACATCTGGAAAAGTATCAGTGTTTGTGGTCAGCAAACACTGATACTTCTTATCCCAATGAATATGGAAATATAATAGTATCAGTATATGTTTTGAGAAGAATATTTTGAAAATCATTAATAAGGAAACCTCTTGAGAAAGAAAGCAGCTTAATTTTTTAGAGAAATTATAAAGCTACCACCTGAAACACCATTTATTCAGTCACTGCTTTAAACTGTGTTGGCTTCAGAATATGCAAATCATCTTTGGGATTTGCATGCTGGCTAGCTAAATTACTTGGGTGAATTAAAAAACTTCTAAGTCAGTCTGAATATGCTATGCTGTTTTTGGTTTTTTTTTTTTTTGTTTGTTTGTTTTTTTGTTTTTTTTTTTTTTACTCCTGAGGTTTCAGTTCTTGAACTCTCTTGACATCTAAGGTCTGGGAAGGTAAAACTGATCTAAGGTGAATGTGAGGCACACCCTAACCTTATTAGAATGTAAACTTGAATTCCACCTTGTGTAGAGTAATACAATCTCATATACTCCCAGGAAATGCAAGAAATCAGTTGGGTGCTATCTTCTGTAGTAGGGTGGCTAGAGTTTAGAATCATGTCTATTTTACAACAGCCCAGAGAGAGGTTTTGAAGGGTTCTTTCACAAAGGATTGAGTTAAATATTTAAATGAGGAATAAATAGACTACTCTCCTGTACGTTGTATAATACATTCACACATTTAAGCACTACATTGTGCATCATAAGTATGTACAAACTTGTCAACCATAAGTAAAATTTAAAAATCATCTAAGTAAGAAATAATACTGCTCTTGCTCTCTTGCCCTCTTGTTCTTGCTTTCCCTTCCTCTTCCCTCTCTTCCTGATCCCTTTCCCCTCTCTTTCCACGTGCTCATGGCAGGCCTCTACTCCTCGCCTCTCCTCCTCCTCCTCCTCCTCCTCCTCCTCCTCCTCCTCCTCCTCCTCCTCTCTCTGTCTCTCTCTCTCTCTGTCTCTCTCTCTCTCTGTCTCTCTTTCTTTCTGCCTTCTTCTGCCTCTACTACCCTCTTGACTCCCCTCTCCATGCCCTGAATAATCTCTATTCTATACTTTAAAAAAAAAAGGAAAAGAGAAAGAAAGAATGAAAGGAAGAAGAAAGAAAGAAGAAAGAAAGAAAGAAAGAAAGAAAGAAAGAAAGAAAGAAAGAAAGAAAGAAAGAAAGGAAGAAAAAAAAGAATACCATGTGGTTAGCATAGTCTGTAGTAGTAATTTCAATTAACTTATTAATGGTCACATTAGATTTGTTGATTTCCCTGTTGAAGTCTTCTTTTTCTTTTTCAATCCCAATTTAAGACCTCTCTCTAACAACTTCTTTCAGTTCCGTGCAAAATTCTGAAACGCAGCCTTGGAACACCTAGATCCTTCCTTGTAATACTCATATGATTTCATTGTTCATCCAAGAAGAGGAAGTCCTTTCTAGAATAAGACAAGATCATCCAGAGACTCTGTGATTTTCAGAAGCAATACTCAAAAGTCACGATTTCCAAACACATTTGGAAAATAAAACAAATCACCAAACATCATACATGGAGAAAGTAAACAAATCACAACCAAATGTGATTGATATTTGGGGAATTTGACACATGAATTTTTTAATTACTAAACTTGAGAGGGGAAACTAACTTCCAGAAAGACTGGAAATACAAAATCAGTTCCATCTATCTTCACACAACACTAATGACTAATGACCCATCTTTGAAAGTAGAGAGGGTCACTTTAGGAGAGCTCTGTACTTACCTGTATTTTTCCAATCATGGTATGCAGGTGTCCCAGCAGATAATACATGCAGATAAAGCACTCAGGTACATAAAATAAATAAGTAAATCTTAAGACGAGGAGGAGGAGGAGGAGAAGGAGGAGGAGGAGGAAGAGGAAGAGGAGGAGGCAACACCATTTCCCTGGACTCATGGCCAACATGTAAGTGCATCCTAACAAGTCTAAAACTGATTTTAAATATGATTAAGTCACCTCCCCCAAATTCCTTCCTTCCATAGTAAGCCTCAGTGCTCTTCAATGAAAATTATAAAGTAAAATCATATCCAATATGTAAAAGCCACAATATACCCCAAGGAATATCAATTTCTAGTCCTTCAGAGTAGCCAGAGACTATGGCCCACATCCAGGGGGGAAGAATCAGTAGGGTTATAAACAGAACAGAATCATAAGTTAGAGTGAATAGAATTCAACATATATAATATGAATTAATGACGTTACTGTGAGAATCGGGTGGAAAGAATGAGGGAAGAAATGCTAGAACAAGAAAGGCCAGTGTTGGACAGGCAAACTCATCAGACGAGGCTGACAGAGCAGTAGGCACTAAAGAGGAGAAGACAAAGATATTGAGGACAAAGCAATGGAAATGATTTAAATTATTACTGAGGAACGTATGTTTCACAAAAAGGAACACCTTTTCAATAGATGCTCATAGGGGGGGAAAAACACACCTGTGATATCCGTGTGCCAAAAAATGAACCATAGAGCTGAGGAACAAAAAAATGTATAAAATTTCTAGAAATAATGCAGAACAAATATAGACAATCTTGATTTTTTTCCAATAGATTTTTTTTCTAGAAAGAACACTTGAAGTTTAGTTCAAGAAAAGAAATAGCTTATATTAGAATTCATTAAAATTAACAAATTTTTATTCTGCAAAAGACAGAAAGGAGAATAAAGATAAGTGGAAGTACTAAGAGGAAATGCTTATCTATAAAAAAAAATACGCATGTGAAATGTTAATAGTCTTGCGATACAACAGGAACAAACACCAATATCAAAATAGTAGAACTATCAAAGAAAATATCTCATGAAAGACAGTGAAGTGATGAAAGTCATCCTATGAAATTGGCCACAAAAACTTGTCTTCAAAGGGCTTGCAAAATTAAATGTCCGTGAGATATTGTTTTGAACTTGCTTAAAGAAATAAAATTTAAAACACTAACACTAAGTTTGTAGAATGATACAGAAGCTGAAGTGCATATCATTTATAGCTTGTTGGCATGCACATGGCAGAGCCATGTTACAAGGAGTTTTAACTTTTCCTTAGGGAGGTAATATGTTCTTATCCTTGGATCCAACATTTGCACTCTTCAGTATTTACTCAAATGAACTAAAATCATAGTTCTACAAAATCTCTTGCTCGTGAACTCTCCTAATTTTTTTACTCTGAACTGTTGGACAGGTTCATACAAGTTACTACAATGTAAGACTTCTAGGGGAGTGGCAGAGAATGAAGCATAGGAAATATTTGATGAGATATCTATAATTTTTCCAAGTGGAAGAAAGTCTTCACCCTACACCCTAAAAATCTCAGGAAACAATAAGCAGGATAATTGCAAATATCATATAGAGGCACCTTCATTCAAATTGCTGAAAAAGTGAGGTGAAAACCCTCAATACTAAACAACATTTTAAAAAAATCCTAAGGAAATGAGATAAAATTTGATAAAATTTGTCTCCAGGAGACACACTGAAAAATATTTTTCTCTTGATTCTTATCTTTTTTTTTCTTTTTTTCTTTTTTTTTTTTTATCTTTTTCCTGGCTAAAGTAGATATCACCTAACATGCTTTCAAAAAGAAATATTATTAAATACCAGACTTCAAAAACAATCTTTATGACATTATTGTTTATTAAATCAAATAAAATAGATTGTGAGTTTAAAAGCTTGTGAAGAAAGAAAGCATATCACGAAAGGAGCATACTTCAGAATTCTGCTGAAAATGTAAAGTGAGATACAAGATAAAACAGGACAATAAAAGGGCCTATAAAGATATGTGCCATGTGAGAAAGAAATGACAGTATCAGGTGTTTATGTTAACCTGGTATGTGACCACACATAATATAAATAGATTATGTTCCAATCCAAAGGGAGACATTGCCCATTAGAAAGAGTGGGTGGGAAAGAAAGGGGTGGGAATACATAAGAGAAAGCAGAGGAGGAGGTGGGAGGAGCAAGAAGAAAAAGATGAGAAGTAGGAAGAGGAAGAGGAGGTAAAGAGAAGTGGAAAGGATTGGTGGAGATAAGAGGAAGGAGGTGGATGGAATATAGAAAGAGAATTTTTGCGAATAAAGGGACACTAAACACTCTATCTTCCCTTCCCCAAGGGCAAGGCAACAGTACTCATTCAAGAGCAAAGGTAGATTTAAAAAGCAGACTTAAACAAGAAATATTTGGCAAAAACAACAACAGAAAAGCGTCTCACAAGTCAAACACGTTTAGTTACTGACAGAATGTAGGAAATAAATACTGAAAATCTGATTTGAATCATTAGTCCGTGATGGTGAAAATTTGTGTCCCTTAAGCTTATGATTCTACTTACCTGTAGCAAAAGGAGATAAAAGCCTAAAAGAACTGACTTCCTTTCATCCACAGGCAAAAAGGTGTTGTACGTATCTGAGAAAATTCAGAGTGCTGATATCATCTCCAACTTTAAACTACTATATTCTCTCCCAAAATTCAAAACTTTTTTCCTGTTTATGTAACACATTCTGAGCAAGTTTTAATAAGACATTTAAGCATCTTTTTGAAAATACAAGTCTTTAATAATTGGAAAGAAGACATTATTTTTTTATCACTTCTTTCCTTGCAGGGCTAGTTAATGAAGTTAACAAGCTAAATCAGTCCTATGTTCTTTCTGTATGACTTCTAGGTAGATGGCTTCCTTAAATCTCAATTAGAAATTGTTCGCTTTCTTTTTTTCTTTTTAAGCAGAAGAGGTTTCTGGTTTCCTGTTAATTGCGAGATTGACTTTTCATAGTCCTTAAATCCCAAATCTTACCTAACAATTACAATAATTGCAATTATATTTCTTACACTTAAAACCCACAAAATGTATTTTGCCTGTCCATGAATATAAATGGATGATATTTGGTGGGGGTAATAAACGCCTCTTCCCAAATAAACTCATACCTGTAATCCCATTAGAGCAGAGTTTCAAGAACTGACATTAACTGGAAGCCAATGCCAATGACAGACACTTTACTCTCAAAGTTTTGGATCATCTTCCAATAGGCCCAAGCTGGCATCTCAGGTCTGACGTCATGGTTCTTGAGAAAATATGGATATGGAAAATAGTAATATTAAGAAATTTTAAGTTGTGACAGTAAGGAATTCCAAGCCAATTCTCATAATCTTGCGACTTAGTGTTGAGGGACAGATGTAGGGTTCTAGAAAGGAGTGACTTGTGTTATTCAATCAGACAGTAAGACCTGGAATAATGTAGAAAATTGGGAAAAGGTATTTTTTAGTGCCCAGAAACAAGCACAGTGGAAGAGTGTTTGTTTGTAAAGCATGTTCAAGGCCCAGAGTGCCATGCTCTGTATCAGAATCAGAGAGAAAATGCAATTCATAATTTGCAGATCTGCCCAAGGAAACCTGCAATAGAATAGTGAACCTTTCAGAAAGTGACAGAGTACAGAAGACACTATTAAAGCAGAGGGAGGTACTAGAGTCAGCGGGACAGTGGGGTTTTACATGACCAAAATGTATTCTATACATGCATGAAAATCTCCCAGTGAAATAATCATCTTATATAATTAATAAAAGCTGAAAAATTAAAGACAAGGATATCTTTCAATTCAGAGGTCCTACAATGTTTGGGATTATACAACAAAATTACTTTTCCTCAACTTATAATAAACAAAACATTCTCCAACTGGGAATTGTTCTCAGAGTAAGGGGAAAATTACAGGTGTGATTCTAGTATGTAATAAAAGCACATCTGGAAGATTTAAGATGGTAGCCAATTAGTAAGCCCAGCCAGCTAGACAAGATAATACTAGGACAGGAGGCAGCCTCCTTATATGACCAAAGTATAGAAATTAGTATTGAAGTATACATGCTCTATAACTTATAATGCAGAAACTTCCTGATAAAGCCACTATCAATTGAGATGATCATAAATTAAAAATGCTTTTAATACAAATATCCTACCAAGCACGGTGCTTAGCAGCACAGTACACCAAGATTAATGAATTTTTAACCTTTACTCTGTGGCTGATGCATAACTGTGGTTCATAGTCTCTGAAGGTTGTCTCCATGGAGAAACATAATGTGTGTTGCCAGCCTGTGAAAGAGCAAAACTCAATATTCAATATTTAGTTTCTTCTAATAGGATATGCCTTTCATAACATCAAAACACCAAACAGCTATGTGTCAAATCATTGTAAGATTGGACATTATTCACAATCAAACCCTTCTACTCACATGGACTCATTTTCAAATGACAAGCCTAGTTTTCCCTAATAATATTCCGTGGAGGTATATTGCTCTCTATATAGAGGGTAATACAAATAATTTCTAGCTCATTTATGGGTCACTTTGTGTATTTATGTGCTAGCCTGTGTTTGTGCACCTGAGTGTGTGAATACTTGCATGTTAGCGAGCTGTGGGTGTGCTGTCTTTGTGCACACATGGTGGTGCAATGCACTTTTAGAAGCCAGAGCAAGAAGGCAAGGCGTCCTACTCTATCCCTTCCTGCCCTTGCTGATCAGGGAGGTAGGTTGGTTGCTGGCAAGCCTCAGGAATCCTACTGGTTCCAGCTGTCATAGTGTTAGGGCTACAGGTAAACAGGCAAAGCCTGTTCACACAGGTGCTGAGTTCGAAAGTCAGGTGCTCAATCTTGCCCAGTTTGTTCTTTTTCCTACTGAGCTGCATCTCCAGGTCCCGTGGTGTCATTTTCTAAATCAAAGCTTAGGTTTTCTTCTGATGCAAGGAAGCCTCTCTTAGTTTTGTTTTCCCCTAGTTTTCTGTCTTATGCTTAATAGCCTGGGATTGACTTACGTCTTTTGAAGCTACCACCTTCTTCCATATAGCTGCTCATCAAAAACTTCATTGTTTTTATTTATTTATTTTTATTAGTATAGAAAATGAAGGGATTCACTGAGGCAATTTCATGTATATATATCATTGGTTTTGCTCATACTTCTCTCACTATCATTTCACTGTTTATGAATGCAGTCTTAGAACTTCTAAACTCTGTTTCCAGAAAACTCATGGAACACATGTGCGTGCACACACATACACACTTGGACAAAATCTCAGAGCTGTTGGTTTGGAAATATTTCAGGAAAGTGGTGTCTTTCTGAGTGACACCTTCCACTTCAGAGGTTTCTTGGAATGTATATTAACTTATAGTATTCTTAGTTTAATTCCTGATATAAGATATCACTCTTCCACTTATACTGGGAAAAGCACCTGGGATCTCACTATTTTGAGCCTGATATGAACTGTATGGATTTTATTCTCTACATTAGTAGTCATGTGGAGGACGAGAAATGCTCAAACTGCTGACCTTAGAGATAACACGTTTAGTCCTCCAGCAAGGGCTGAGGTGGGCAAGACACACCACATGTGTATTCCTCAGGGTGCCTAGAAGGGGTGTGGTTTTTGATTTATCTGATTATCTGGAAAAAAAACATTTTAATTGCCCTATGTTTGCTTTTTTTCCATCATTGCTGATTTTTCTAGATTCCTGCATAAATATTTCCTTATTTGGCACATGCTTTAAACACCACAGACTTTAAAAGGAATATATCTAAATATTTGCCTCCATTTGTGTCTGTTTTGCTAGTTACTGGGTCTGGAGAAGTAGAAAACATTTTCAAATAGGAAATTAAATATAAATATGTAAATTAAAATTCATAAATGTGATGACACAAGAATGTAAAATATATCTATATTTCCAGATTTAAAAGGCAAATGGGAAGTAATATTTACAACAAAAATTATCACCTTAAATATCAAAAAAGTGTTGAGGTATTACCAAGATCATGATATAGTAAATAAAGGATTTAAGTAAATACTTAAGTAAAAAAGGACATAAATTGGAAATTCAAAAAATACACATAGCTAATAATTTTATACAATTTAAACCTCAATAGTAAGAAGAAGAAATGAGAAATCATTTTCACCCACGAATTAGAAATGACATCAACTACAGTATAAGGTCTAGCAAGCCTCAAAGTGACCAGGAAAATATACTGTGATGAAAAAGTGAATTTATGTAAAATTTGAGCAAATCAGTAAGCATTGTATAAAAAGGCATGTGTAATTTCTCCATGTTGCATTTAACTTAATCAAAGAAAAAAGTTGTAAGCTGATATGAATGGCTTGGATGAATGGATTAACTTCATTCACATGGGATGGATATCTGCGTTGCTGTTTTATACCTCTGCTGGTGCTCTTTATTCCTTGATGTTGGCAATTCCTTTACCTGACACACATTCTAGAGATAGGCAGTCAGCCTTTAGATACCTATTATAAGAAACATGTAGACAGCCGGCCACCTTCCTGGTGAGAGCACGGGGGTCTGCCTGGCCTGAGAGGTTTGTGGCACAGGCGCCGGCGGGAGCCTTCTTGGCTCCGGGACTCCGCGGAGGGCAGGCTGCACGGGTGACCGTGTGGAATACAGAGTGCCAGCTGTTTCTGGGACGGGCGAGAGAGTCGCAGAGCTTCTGGGCGGCGCCATCTTTAGCTCCAGACAGCCGGCCACCTTCCTGGTGAGAGCACGGGGTCTGCCTGGCCTGAGAGGTTTGTGGCACAGGCGCCGGCGGGAGCCTTCTTGGCTCCGGGACTCCGCGGAGGGCAGGCTGCACGGGTGACCGTGTGGAATACAGAGTGCCAGCTGTTTCTGGGACGGGCGAGAGAGTCGCAGAGCTTCTGGGCGGCGCCATCTTCAGCTCCAGACAGCCGGCCACCTTCCTGGTGAGAGCACGGGGGTCTACCTGGCCTGAGAGGTTTGTGGCACAGGCGCCGGCGGGAGCCTTCTTGGCTCCGGGACTCCGCGGAGGGCAGGCTGCACGGGTGACCGTGTGGAATACAGAGTGCCAGCTGTTTCTGGGACGGGCGAGAGAGTCGCAGAGCTTCTGGGCGGCGCCATCTTCAGCTCCAGACAGCCGGCCACCTTCCTGGTGAGAGCACGGGGGTCTGCCTGGCCTGAGAGGTTTGTGGCACAGGCGCCGGCGGGAGCCTTCTTGGCTCCGGGACTCCGCGGAGGGCAGGCTGCACGGGTGACCGTGTGGAATACAGAGTGCCAGCCGTTTCTGGGACGGGCGAGAGAGTCGCAGAGATTCTGGGGCGGCACCATCCTCAGCTCCAGACAACCAGCCACCTTCCCGGCAAGAGCCACAGAGCTTCTGAGGCTGCGACATCTTCGACTCCAGACAACTGGCCACCTTCCTGGCCAAAGCAACACAGCTTCTGGGAAAGATTCTGTTTTGGGCCTTCACCTTCAGCCAGGAGGAGGTCCAAACACCAGATAACTGTACACCTTCCCTGAGAGAGGAGAGCTTGCCTACAGAGACTGCTCTGACCACTGAAACTCAGAGAAGAGAGCTTGTCTCCCACGCCTGCTGATAGAGGGTAACAAAATCAACAGAGGAACAATCTTTTAACAAAGACAACTATAACAACTAACTCCAGAGATTGCCAGATGGCGAAAGGTAAACGTAAGAATCCTACTAACAGAAGCCAGGACCACTCACCATCATCAGAACCCAGAACGCCCACTTCGCCCAATCCAGGACACCCTAACACACCTGAAAAGGTAGACCTGGATTTAAAAGCATATCTCATGATGATGGTAGAGGACATAAAGAAGGAATTCAACAACTCACTTAAAGAAATACAGGAGAACACTGCTAAAGAGTTACAAGTCCTTAAAGAAAAACAGGAAAACACTGCTAAAGAGTTACAAGTCCTTAAAGAAAAACAGGAAAACACAACCAAACAGGTAGAAGTCCTTATAGAAAAACAGGAAAACACATCCAAACAGGTGATGGAAATGAACAAAACCATACTAGACCTAAAAAGGGAAGTAGACACAATAAAGAAAACCCAAAGTGAGGCGACGCTGGAGATAGAAACCCTAGGAAAGAAATCTGGAACCATAGATGCCAGCATCAGCAACAGAATACAAGAGATGGAAGAGAGAATCTCAGGTGCAGAAGACTCCATAGAGAACATCGGCACAACAATCAAAGAAAATGGAAAATGCAAAAAGATCCTAACTCAAAACATCCAGGAAATCCAGGACACAATGAGAAGACCAAACCTACGGATAATAGGAGTGGATGAGAATGAAGATTTTCAACTCAAAGGACCAGCAAACATCTTCAACAAAATTATTGAAGAAAACTTCCCAAATCTAAAGAAAGAGATGCCCATGAACATACAAGAAGCCTACAGAACTCCAAATAGACTGGACCAGAAAAGAAATTCCTCCCGACACATAATAATCAGAACACCAAATGCACTAAATAAAGATAGAATACTAAAAGCAGTAAGGGAAAAAGGTCAAGTAACATATAAAGGCAAGCCTATCAGAATTACACCAGATTTTTCACCAGAGACTATGAAAGCCAGAAGAGCCTGGTCAGATGTTATACAGACACTAAGAGAACATAAATGCCAGCCCAGGCTACTATACCCAGCCAAACTCTCAATTACCATAGATGGAGAAACCAAAGTATTCCACGACAAAACTAAATTCACCCATTATCTCTCCACGAATCCAGCCCTTCAAAGGATAATAACAGAAAAAAAACAATACAAGGACGGGAACCACGCCCTAGAAAAAACAAGAAGATAATCCATCAACAAACCTAAAAGAAGACAACCACAAGAACAGAATGCCAACTTTAACAACAAAAATAACAGGAAGCAACAATTACCTTTCCTTAATATCTCTTAATATCAATGGACTCAATTCCCCAATAAAAAGACATAGACTAACAGACTGGCTACACAAACAGGACCCAACATTCTGCTGCTTACAGGAAACCCATCTCAGGGAAAAAGACAGACACTACCTCAGAGTGAAAGGCTGGAAAACAATTTTCCAAGCAAATGGTCTGAAGAAACAGGCTGGAGTAGCCATTCTAATATCGGATAAAATCGACTTCCAACCCAAAGTTATCAAAAAAGACAAGGAGGGACACTTCATACTCATCAAAGGTAAAATCCTCCAAGAGGAACTCTCAATTCTGAATATCTACGCTCCAAATGCAAGGGCAGCCACATTCATTAAAGACACTTTAGTAAAGCTCAAAGCACACATTGCACCTCACACAATAATAGTGGGAGACCTCAACACACCACTTTCATCAATGGACAGATCGTGGAAACAGAAACTAAACAGGGACACACTGAAACTAACAGAAGTTATGAAACAAATGGACCTGACAGATATCTACAGAATATTTAATCCTAAAACAAAAGGATATACCTTCTTCTCAGCACCTCACGGGACCTGCTCCAAAATTGACCATATAATTGGTCACAAAATAAGCCTCAACAGATACAAAAATATTGAAATTGTCCCATGTATCCTATCAGACCACCATGGCCTAAGACTGATCTTCAATAACAACATTAAGAATGGAAAGCCAACATTCACGTGGAAACTGAACAACACTCTTCTCAATGATACCTTGGTCAAGGAAGGAATAAAGAAAGAAATTAAAGACTTTTTAGAGTTTAATGAAAATGAAGCCACAACGTACCCAAACCTTTGGGACACAATGAAAGCATTTCTAAGAGGGAAACTCATAGCTCTGAGTACCTCCAAGAAGAAACGGGAGAGAGCACATACTAGCAGCTTGACAACACATCTAAAAGCTCTAGAAAAAAAGGAAGCAAATTCACCCAAGAGGAGTAGACGGCAGGAAATAATCAAACTCAGGGGTGAAATTAACCAAGTGGAAACAAGAAGAACTATTCAAAGAATTAACCAAACGAGGAGTTGGTTCTTTGAGAAAATCAACAAGATAGATAAACCCTTAGCTAGACTCACTAGAGGGCAAAGGGACAAAATCCTAATCAACAAAATCAGAAATGAAAAGGGAGACATAACAACAGATCCTGAAGAAATCCAAAACACCATCAGATCCTTCTACAAAAGCTTATACTCAACAAAACTGGAAAACCTGGATGAAATGGACAAATTTCTGGACAGATACCAGGTACCAAAGTTGAATCAGGATCAAGTTGACCTTCTAAACAGTCCCATATCCCCTAAAGAAATAGAAGCAGTTATTAATAGTCTCCCAACCAAAAAAAGCCCAGGACCAGATGGGTTTAGTGCAGAGTTCTATCAGACCTTCAAAGAAGATCTAATTCCAGTTCTGCACAAACTATTTCACAAGATAGAAGTAGACGGTACTCTACCCAACTCATTTTATGAAGCCACTATTACTCTGATACCTAAACCACAGAAAGATCCAACAAAGATAGAGAACTTCAGACCAATTTCTCTTATGAATATAGATGCAAAAATCCTTAATAAAATTCTCGCTAACCGAATCCAAGAACACATTAAAGAAATCATCCATCCTGACCAAGTAGGTTTTATTCCAGGGATGCAGGGATGGTTTAATATACGAAAATCCATCAATGTAATCCATTATATAAACAAACTCAAAGACAAAAACCACATGATCATCTCGTTAGATGCAGAAAAAGCATTTGACAAGATCCAACACCCATTCATGATAAAAGTTTTGGAAAGATCAGGAATTCAAGGCCCATACCTAAACATAATAAAAGCAATCTACAGCAAACCAGTAGCCAACATCAAAGTAAATGGAGAGAAGCTGGAAGCAATCCCACTAAAATCAGGGACTAGACAAGGCTGCCCACTTTCTCCCTACCTTTTCAACATAGTACTTGAAGTATTAGCCAGAGCAATTCGACAACAAAAGGAGATCAAGGGGATACAAATTGGAAAAGAGGAAGTCAAAATATCACTTTTTGCAGATGATATGATAGTATATATAAGTGACCCTAAAAATTCCACCAGAGAACTCCTAAACCTGATAAACAGCTTTGGTGAAGTAGCTGGATATAAAATTAACTCAAACAAGTCAATGGCCTTTCTCTACACAAAGAATAAACAGGCTGAGAAAGAAATTAGGGAAACAACACCGTTCTCAATAGTCACAAATAATATAAAATATCTCGGCGTGACTCTAACTAAGGAAGTAAAAGATCTGTATGATAAAAACTTCAAGTCTCTGAAGAAAGAAATTAAAGAAGATCTCAGAAGATGGAAAGATCTCCCATGCTCATGGATTGGCAGGATCAACATTGTAAAAATGGCTATCTTGCCAAAAGCAATCTACAGATTCAATGCAATCCCCATCAAAATTCCAACTCAATTCTTCAACGAATTAGAAGGAGCAATTTGCAAATTCATCTGGAATAACAAAAAACCTAGGATAGCAAAAACTCTTCTCAAGGATAAAAGAACCTCTGGTGGAATCACCATGCCTGACCTAAAGCTTTACTACAGGGCAATTGTGATAAAAACTGCATGGTACTGGTATAGAGACAGACAAGTAGACCAATGGAATAGAATTGAAGACCCAGAAATGAACCCACACACCTATGGTCACTTGATCTTCGACAAGGGAGCTAAAACCATCCAGTGGAAGAAAGACAGCATTTTCAACAATTGGTGCTGGCACAACTGGTTGTTATCATGTAGAAGAATGCGAATCGATCCATACTTATCTCCTTGTACTAAGGTCAAATCTAAGTGGATCAAGGAACTTCACATAAAACCAGAGACACTGAAACTTATAGAGGAGAAAGTGGGGAAAAGCCTTGAAGATATGGGTACAGGGGAAAGATTCCTGAACAGAACAGCAATGGCTTGCTCTGTAAGATCGAGAATTGACAAATGGGACCTAATGAAACTCCAAAGTTTCTGCAAGGCAAAAGACACCGTCAATAGGACAAAAAGACCACCAACAGATTGGGAAAGGATCTTTACCTATCCTAAATCAGATAGGGGACTAATATCCAACATATATAAAGAACTCAAGAAGGTGGACTTCAGAAAATCAAATCACCCCATTAAAAAATGGGGCTCAGAACTGAACAAAGAATTCTCACCTGAGGAATACCGAATGGCAGAGAAGCACCTGAAAAAATGCTCAACATCCTTAATCATCAGGGAAATGCAAATCAAAACAACCCTGAGATTCCACCTCACACCAGTCAGAATGGCTAAGATCAAAAATTCAGGTGACAGCAGATGCTGGCGTGGATGTGGAGAAAGAGGAACACTCCTCCATTGTTGGTGGGATTGCAGGCTTGTACAACCACTCTGGAGATCAGTCTGGCGGTTCCTCAGAAAACTGGATATAGTACTACCGGAGGATCCAGCAATACCTCTCCTGGGCATATATCCAGAAGATGCCCCAACTGGT
This sequence comes from Mus musculus, assembly GCF_000001635.26. Classification (NCBI taxonomy): domain Eukaryota; kingdom Metazoa; phylum Chordata; class Mammalia; order Rodentia; family Muridae; genus Mus; species Mus musculus. The sequence goes on from NC_000072.6 coordinate 105,668,901, forward strand.
AAGAAGGACACATGCTCCACTATGTTCATAGCAGCCTTATTTATAATAGCCAGAAGCTGGAAGGAACCCAGATGCCCCTCAACAGAGGAATGGATACAGAAGATGTGGTACATCTACACAATGGAGTACTACTCAGCTATTAAAAAGAATGAATTTATGAAATTCCTGGCCAAATGGATGGACCTGGAGGGCATCATCCTGAGTGAGGTAACACATTCACAAAGGAACTCACACAATATGTACTCACTGATAAGTGGATATTAGCCCAAAACCTAAGATACCCAAGATATAAGATACAATTTCCTAAACACATGAAACTCAAGAAAAAGGAAGACTGAAGTGTGAACACTATGCCCCTCCTTAGAAGTGGGAGCAAAACACCCTTGGAAGGAGTTACAGAGACAAAGTTTGGAGTTGAGATAAAAGGATGGACCATGTAGACACTACCATATCCGGGGATCCATCCCATAATCAGCTTCCAAATGCTGACACCATTGCATACACTAGCAAGATTATGCTGAAAGGACCCTGATATAGCTGTCTCTTGTCAGAGTATGCCTGGGCCTAGCAAACATAGAAGTGGATGCTCACAGTCGGCTATTGGATGGATCACATGGCCCCCAATGAAGGAGCTAGAGAAAGTACCAAAGAAGCTAAAGGGATCTGCAACCCTATAGGTGGAACAACATTATGAACTAACCAGTACCCCGGAGCTCTTGACTCTAGCTGCATATGCATCAAAAGATGGCCTAGTCGGCCATCACTGGAAAGAGAGGCCCATTGGACACGCAAACTTTATATGCCCCAGTACAGGGGAACGCCAGGGCCATAAAAGGGGAGTGGGTGGGTAGGGGAGAGGGGGTGGGTGGCTATGGGGGACTTTTGGTATAGCATTGCAAATGTAAATGAGCGAAATACCTAATAAAAAATGGAAAAAAAAAAAAAAAAAAAAAGAAACATGTTTGAGATTCAATTGGTTTTATTCACCATCAGTGATACAAACTTTGTTAATGAGCATCATTAAAACTATTGATGACCATTGGACCCTTGTAGTGGGGAATGATTTTTCTCAGTATTGAGATGCATTAGTGATACAATGGTGCTGGATAGGAAAGCAGAGTTGGCTAGAAATAGCACATGCAACACAGTAACAAATGCTAATGAGTTCATGCATGGCTTACTTTTCTCTTGCTGTGATAAAACTCTTGTGACCAAAAATAAGTTAAAAAAAGAGTTTATTTTAGTCTATGGTTTCAGAGGTATAAGAGGTCATCACGGTGAGTAAACACTGTGGTGAGAGACAGGTAGAGCTGCAGGAGGAGGATGCTGAAAAGTCACACACCATCGAATAAGAACCAAAGCTGACGGCGCAAACAGGAAATAAGGGGAGGCTATTTAATCTCAAAGCCAGCTCCCAAGCAACCCGACCTCCTTTTACAAGGTAGAACTCCTCAATCTTCACCAGCAGCACCACCACCTGGGAAACAAATGTTCAATCCCTGAGCCCATGGGAGATGTTTCTCATTCAAACCACTCCAGCCCGTGAGCTCCATTGGGAATGGTTCTTTGTGTTTGTGATTCTCCTCAGTTCTGTGTTGAGCAGCTTTGAGCAAATTTTGTTACCTGGCTGTCACTAAGCTTTAACTGTACCCAGCCCTAACAGTGTTGTTGCCTTGGCTGCTGATCCACCAATCACTCAAAGTGCTGTCCATAGTCTATAATTACAGAGTTAATGCCTTCCTTATTGAACTTTCAGTTTAACTATTTTTAAACCTGTATGCTGCTATATGTACAGAATTTAGGTCTGGGTCTTCTATATAATATCACAAATGAAGTGAGCCTTTACTTATGTTTATTTTTGAAAATCATAGATGTTTATAGCGAGGAACCTAACACTGGAGGAGTATCTGAGGCCATTACGATGGCTGAGTGACCAAAGGCAGAGCCTGAAGACCTGCATTCAATACCTGGGACCCATATGGCACACAGACACAATCTACTCCACAAGTGATCCTCACACTACCAAACATGCACTGCAGCACATGGATACCCAACCCCAGGCAGACACACACACACACACACACACACACACACACACACACACTCACTCACTTGTTTGTTTCAAAGGAACTTCATGGTTGGTACAAACTTGCTGTCTATAATCCAGTGCTTGGGAGGCAGAGTCAGGAAGGTCCCCAAAAGTTCAAGATGAGTGTAATCAAAATAGCGAGCCTAAGTCTAGAACAGTGTAGCGGAGGTAAACCTACATCTTTAAAAAAGGAATAAAATCACAATATCATGTTGACTGACTAACTGTTTTATAGTAATTTATTCCAATGAAATAATTTAGGGCATGTGTAAAATTTAATTTTATATATTCATCAAAGACTTGTTTATCAAGACAGAATGCAAAGAGTTTAAATGTTCAAACAGTAGGGAATGATTGAGTAATTTGCAGTATATTATACAAATCCAGGAAATAAATTGTAAAAGTTATGACAGAAAATTTGGCTCTTCAGTGATGGGAAAATTTGGATACATCAGACATAAAAAGTGGGATCAATCCAGGAGGCCTACAGTGAAAATATGTCTAAATATATAAAAATTTACTTTGTAATGAAAGTGTCATTTGTTTATGATAAAACTAGAAAACATGTGATTTGATATGTATTTTCTGGTTGTTTCAAGATTTTTTTCATCTGTCGGTAACAAGACTTAAAGAAGAGAAGTCTGTGAAACATCTCTGTCAAAATTGATGTTTGTAAACTTTCAAATCTATGCTCCAGCCAATGTTTCTCAGATAAGTATATGCTGTGATATATATCTATTATCCATTGCTGTGTAACAAGTCTCCCCAGACTTTAGGGCTTAAAACAACAAATGTTAACTCCATAATGTTGGTGTGAATCAAGGAACTACACTCGTTTCTCAATAGTTCCAAGGGTCTTTCCAACTAAGCCTTTCATGAAGTTAAAACCCTTACTGGCCAGTGCTTCACTCATCTCAAGACTCTACTGGGACTGGAGAAATAGTCTCTTATGGAGTGCTTGGTCAGGCAGCCTCAGAAGATCTTCCTAGCTCATTCATATGATCATGAGGGGCCTTATTTATATGTGTGTGCATGCCATGTGGACTTGAGATGAGCTTCCTGGGTGTTTTTACCGGACAGTACCTGGTAGAAAGAAGAAGAGACCAAGACTACCAAATGAAAACCACAGTCTCTGTGTAACCTAATATAGGAAGTGGCATCCATCATTTTCAGAAAATCAATAATAGTAAATCAATAAGTCTAGCCAACCTTTAAGAACAAGAGAATTAAATAAGGACATGACTATCACAAGCCATAGAACACTGAGGGCCCATCTCATGAGTCTTTTAGTATGGGCTGAGACCCCAGAGTCTGAATTTTAGACAATATTCTCAAAGGACAAAGATATAAACCAATTACTTTCAGAGTTTTATTAATAAAATGAAAACATATTCTCAGCTGAAATAATTCTCTTTGGCGGAAGGCTTGTTTTAACTCTCACAAAGACACCCTTTTCACTTCACTAAGCTTTTTAAATTCTTTTTAACTTTCTATTAGTTCTTAAAAATCTCTACTTTGTGTCCAACAGAATGGATAATAATGTTCAATGACAATATCACAAAATACTCATTGTGGAATAAACACAGAGAAATCGTGGTATGTGACAAAAAGAAATGTCTCTCAATTAGGAATTGCATTACCTAATTTAATTGAGAAAGCTGGTGGAAGATGAAGACATATTACAAAATGTATGAAGGTTTATAGTCTCACAATAATATATTTTCAAATGATTATCAATTCAATTTACATGTAAGTTCAAACACAAATCAAGTGAGCTGATGAGTCTCTCCCTTAAAAGCAAAGAAATCTGATCCATTTAATCCTCATTATCTCTAGATTCCATAACTGCAAAATTTGCTTGCTTGTACAGAGTTTTGTGTAACCTAGAGGTTAATACTTAAACCACTGAGGGTGATACCTACAGGCACATGGGGTGCTTATGATATACAGAGAACAAAGCTTGAGCCTCCCAAAACACCATCTCCTGGCCTAGGTCAAGCAAGGTGATGTCCTGCCTTCTCGTTTCAGTCCACAGTACCCAGAACTCTCAATTTTTTTTTTTTTTTTTTTTTTTGGTAGCACTGCTAGCTATTTTAGAATGTTCTTTGGCAATTTTGCTGTTCAAAATGACCCCCATACATACTGTGTTTCCTGGTGTTCCTAAAAAGGCTGCAATGCTTTGCACAGAAAATACAAGCTTTGGATAACAAGCTCTGTGAGGCAAAGGCTACAGTGCTGCGAGGGAAGCTGAGTGTTCGGGAAACAATAACACATCCTGAACAGAGTATCTACCAGAAGCTTTCAGAAAATGAGATTATGTGCTGATGAGTTAATGAAGATCATTTTACAGAGGGACTCTGGAACTTACCTCTCTATTTTTACTGGGAACATTTCATTATGGGCAGCAACTTTATGGAATGTCATCACCAAGAACAATGAAAATCAACTATACATACTTTATCAAAATATACACGGCTAGAGCTATTGTTCTTGAATTTCATACGAAGAAATTAAAAGTCTAGAAATAAGGATGGAGGGAGAAAAGGTGACTGATCTCAATTGTGCTTTATGTCTAACTGCAGTGGGAGTTGTACGGTCCCTTTTTAGAGTCTTGACTGAGGTGGAAGGCTTGTAGTTTACTTTGACTCAGTCTGTCAGTCTGTGTCATAACCTTCATGGTAATTAACTCAACTTTTGTGTGCTAATTACCATTATCCCACTATGAAGCCGTTATTATTCCCACGTCCTTAGGTTGAAGCTCAAAAGTCACTTATGTCAATGAAATAGGAGTATGCTGAGAAGGCTGTTCCTAGTGTCCACTTCCAAGTTCTCCTCGCTGGATTTTAACAATGAAACATAAAGCCATCCGGACATAACTCCTTTAGGAAAACACTATTTTATTCACCTCTTCTAAACCTAAGGTTATTCTTCAAAACCAGGGAGGGGTTCAAGTGTTGCTTCATACATGAAGGTTAAGGCTTTTAGAAATGTTTTCAAAAAGCAAATTAAGTATAAAACCTAGGGTTTTTTTTTTTTCATATGAGTTGCTATCCAGCTCCTTCAACCTATTTTCCAATGTGTGTGTGTGTGTGTGTGTTGCCTGTGTGTCCAGGGACAGGTGCATGTCTATGAGTGTATATGCCAAAGGGAGACTTCAGGGGTTCTTTCCCCACTACCTGCTGTCTTACACTTTGGGACATGATAAGTATCTCACTTAACCTAAAGCTGCTCAGGATGGCTGGCCATCAAGTCCCTATATCCACCCCAATGCCGGCAAAAAGGTAGAGTTACAGATACATGACTAAGCCTAGCATTTCTTTTCTCTAGGTTTGGAGAATTTGAACTAAGCACTCCTTGCTCTCATGGAAAACAAGCACAATTACACACTGAGTTATCTCCACAGCTCTGGATCATTTTATTCATGTCCTTTAGAACACAAAATGTGCTCGTTATGTATTTTTTAAAAATTCCCACTGGGTAGGAGGAATCAGCAGAAAAATTGACTCAGATCAGATTTGGTCAGAAGAAACACACTTTTTCTGTAAAGTTCTCCACTCCCCCCACCCCTTACATTAAATTCACACCCACCACAAGCCTTAGATGTGTGAAGAACGACTCTGAGGGTGGGGTGGGACAGCGATATGTCCTTTCTGGAGTTTTCAGAGCTGTCTCATGCTGAGCGAAGCCTGCTGATATATTCCATCCGTGTCTCCAAAAAGTCGAAAGCATTTCAAGTGCTGATTTCCCTTAAGAGTTATCAGACCTCATTCAGATTGGTTTAATGAGTGTAAGGGGTGACCTTGTGTCCAAATAGATACTCTCATATTAAACTATCTGGAGCTTAATCTGAACATATATGTGCAAATATTTTGGAGGGTCCATGAGGGTTATTGCAATGCTCTGCTAAGGTGCTACTTAGACTAAATGGGTAGGGGGAATTTTCCACTGCGCTATAATGATGGTTATTTGCAAATGACATGAGTACCAGTAATTCATTCATGCACTAATACAAAGCTGGGTCCCTGTACAGTGGTATTGAACTCTCTGCTGGTGGTGATAATTGATTCATTTTGAACATTTCCCCCCAGAGAATCCCAATCACAGGTTCTCTGAGCAAGGAACTGACACTTAGCTGGGGGTCCCAGATATACAGGGACACACACGTGTGAGGATGTTGTCTTCAAAATAAGCCACTTCCATCTCCTGGCAGAGGCTGATTCTCTTAGGAACACTCCCCAATCAGGAGAGCTTCAGTGAGAAGCTGGCTTTCTTGGCAGAGGTAGCTTTGCTTCTTCCCTGCAGGATGGAAAATCGGGACTGGATTATTGCTTTTATTTTAAACTAGATGCAGGCCACTGGAAAGAAAGATCCCCAGCCCCCAGCTTATCAGTTAGCTGACATCCCAGCAGCCCGACCCAGATCTGTCTCTCTAGATACACACTGGTTTCCTTACTAGATGGTCATCTCTTGAGCAGATACTAAGTCATGGTCATATTTGAGCTTCCTTTCATTTGCTAGAGTACAAAGCCTCCCACACAGTCACAGTCATGAGAAAGAATTAAAGGTAAGAGAACGAACGAATGAAACATTTAGAGCTGAAATTCAGGGACACAGTCACGGGAGTTTTCTCATACTGGTCACAACACTTAGAAAATTATTTCAATTTTACTCCTGCTGAAGGAGCAGCTTGGCAGTCTTTCTCCTCTCCTTTTTGTACTGGCCTTAATTATATATTGAGCTTAAAATGTCATGATACCATGTTTTCTCAGCATATGCTGAGTGTATGAGTACACAAAAGAAGGTTTTTCTCCTAAGCTAGGCAGTTTTTGTTATCAGCGTTTGCTGACTATCCTATATAAAAGTTATATCTATCTCTCTATCTATCTATCTATCTATCTATCTATGAATCTGTGTGTGTGTGTGCGCGCGTGCGTGCGTGCACGCACATGCACTTGTGTGTACCTGTGACTTAGTTAAAAATAGAATATAGACTATGGATGTTTGGGTGTAAGAAGGAAACAGAGGGATTCTGGAATGTAGTGAGAGGACATATACAGGACAAAATACTCAATACATATATGTAAAAGCAATAATTAATCCACTTGTTTTGTATGCTAGTTATAAAAGTTAATCTAAAAATTACAAAAAGAGAAATATGTATGTATATATAATATACTTTATTAATATATACATATATATAGTATAAAGTAAAGCAATGCAGTAAAAGTTATCAGAATCATGGATCAGGCAGGTGCATCAAACTTACTAGAAACCATTCATTTTTAATAATTCACCAGGGAAAATACACTACCAAGTTTTCTTTTCTGTGAAATTTCCTTCCCATGAGAGAAGGGGAGGGGCTTAAGTCTGTCTCTAGATTTAAGTACTTTGAAAATGAGGTCAGGGGCTCTTTCTTCCAGCATTAACTTCAGAAACCGTGAAACACCTGTAATAGCTATTCCCTCATTAACATTTGCTCATTTTTCAAGAATGAATTATGTTAAAAATCAAAACCAATAATAACCCAAAAGTGAGACTAAAGATACAACAAAATCACTTATATCAATTAAGGAGGTTGCCGCATGTGTTTAGAGGAGTGGAGTGTTTGCTTACTACAGTAGTTTAAAAATAGTTTTCCAGTTAACATCTTTCCCACATAATGGAGATGTCAGGGTAGGTTTGTATGATTGTGTAAATGGTCAGAAGTTGTTTATGTAGCTCTGATCTGCTGAGACATGCACTGGAAGGCTGGGGTTTTGTAAAATTCCCGGGGGGCTTTGTTTCCACCCAGGGAGAGAAAACTCAGTCTCTCTTGGGATTACTGTAAATGGTTTCCAGATGTGCTCCACTGAGTTGCCTCCCCTCTGCCTTTGCACAGGGATCAAGGGGGCTCAGACTTCCTTCCCAGTCTCGATGTCTACTTCAAAATTTAGAGTTGGGATGAAGGGAGCCATTTCTGCAAGGAAACGTAGAGCCCTGTGTAATGACCACAGGACTGTCATTAACTGCTACACCTGCTTTTGAATAACGACGCTTTTAGTATGCCCCCATACACCACATATTGATCCTTGTACCTATTTTATCGCAAGTGTTTCCTCTTCCCCCTTCCCCCTTCTGTGCTCATTCAGCCTCATTCAGCTTGAATGTCTGTTGCTCCGGTTAAGACACCAGCTCCTGTCCTTATCACTGTCTGGCCGATGTCCTTGACCTAAGAATAAGCAAATAAAACCGACCCTAAAGCCATCTCTGTCTAGTCCACTACTACCGCTCATCCCAAACCCATGCGAAGCGATTCTCAGCCCAGAGGTGGTATTCCCGGCCACACCACCTTAAAGATCCTCCGGATTCCGACTGTGCAGGAAGCCAAAGGCCGGTCGCACCTCCTAGTTCCCCAATACTCCGGTGGCAAAGGAAGATGCCATCCTCTCTTTGTACCCTAGCACAAACACACCCTTTATGTCCCTCTCCAGGAACCAGACAGAGCTAGTCATGTCCAACAATGCCCCCTTTACCAGTGTCCCGCGTGGGTACTCGGGGTCGCCTCCCCAGGGCAGGGCGGTGCAGGTGCTACGCCTAAGGGTCCACTGCCTCTGGTGGCTCACTGAGCATGCCCAGCTCCACTGAGCGCTCCCCCCCGCCCCCGCCCCCGCCCTCCCCTTGTCTCGCCCCCTCCCTATGAGTCTTCCGCTAGTGGCTGCAAAGGAACCGCTGCAGCCTGAACTCAGGTGCGCCGGGTTTTGAGAGCTGCCACCAGCACAGGGAGGGAGAGGAACGCGCGGCAGCCACAGAGCACAAGGTTCATAACCAGGATTGGTCGCAAGTAGGGAGCTTTTGCCACTCCGCCGGGACCTTCGGACGTTGGCGGTGGAGCAAGCCCAGTTCTCCTAGGCGCTGTGCTTGGGTAAGTCCAGCCCGACTCTGGAGCGCACTGTCCCAGGCACCCTGGTCTGTGGCTTGGGATATAAGAGCATGGTCCTTAAGGGCTAGGGATGGACAGATTAGTACCCAGGGTTGTCGCTCCTGCAGGGCTGTCCGGGAGGCTGCGAGGAGGTGAGAAAACTCTACCTGGCATGTAGCAGTCCCCCATCCCCTGGATGACACTGTTACCTCACGGCGACCAGTTTTCTCCTTTATTACTGCGAAAAGAAGTTTGTTGCGTTGCCTTACGACCGCCAACCGAAGAGCCTATAGCAGAACATGCATCCAGAACCTTTAAAATCAGCGTCTTCAGCTGGGTCACGCGATTGCCCTCTCTGTGCGCCTTTGCTCCGTGGGCGCCTTCTTGCCTTTTCTTTTTCTTTTCTTTTCTTTCTTTCTTCTTCTTTTTTTTTCTTTTTTTTTCTTTCTTTTTTTTTTTTAATGCTGTGGGTACCTGGGTATCCATACCCTTTGGGTGCAACCCTTAGTATGAGCAGATGAAGTTGGGCTGAAATTTGAAGGGACTTGGACATCAGGGCTCCGGAGACTGGGACTCATGATAGAGTGATCCCTTTTGAAACGCTCCTTTTTGGAGTGCCCACACAGTGCATGGTTCTTTGCAAAGCACAGTGATTGTTTCGCACTGAACAACACTGACCAGGTCTCTTGTGTTGTGGAGGGCACTTGACAGCTTGTAGGTGCAGCATGTATTTCCAATAGCTTATGGGGAGGGGAGGGTGTTCAGTTTCTTTGGGGAAGGCAAAGGTAACTAACTGCATCTTAGCCGCTGCTGTACAAGCAGCAAGAGAGATGGGCTTCAGGCATCCCTTAAATGCCAACCCTTAACCCTTTTGCTCTCAAAATTCTTCCTTCATTTCTGCTCTTTACCTTTCTCTAGTGTCTATATATTTACTAAAACTGAAAGGCGTGGGCTAGGTGGACACAGGTAGGCTCCTCAGTCTCCTTAACCAAGCAGAACCTGATGCATGAACACATTCTGTAGCACAGTGCTCCTGCTGTTGCAAGGATGCTGCGGAGAGCATTGGGAAGATAAGGTGGCTGGTTTGTGAGCCTCAGGCACTAAGTTCCCTTGGCAAAGGTTTGCGGAGGTTGTGACCTGGTTAATCAGTGTAACTGATAATCCTGGCAGTGTGGAGTGCCTGGAGGATGGCAGGCCAGATCTTGGTGGCACCTTACAGGATTGTTTGTAAGGCAGGTCCTGTGAGTCCCCTCGCTGAACTTTTTCTAGTTTCCTACAGGAACCAATACGGGGGCGGGACTTGTTTTTCAGAATACAGGTACTTTTTAATTGCGTGGGCATTTCCAGTAATTTACGGTGACGGGCGCTGGATGTTTCAAGGAACAAACACAACAGGACTGATTCGTTTGGACACCTACATAGAATAATTTGAAACGCGCTTTGAGCGCTTAGATGCTTTGGCATACGGAGCTCTTTGGTTCTTGCTCCTTAGCACAGTAGGAGCACAAGCAGCTGTAAATGGGGGTGGGGGTGGGGTCGGGGGATTCCTAAGCAATGTTTCAAGCTTTCCTGGGGAGCAGGCTTTATCTGTCTCTGTTCAGGGGTTTGAAAAAGAGCATCACATCAGACTACAGACATGCCTTGGGTGATCAAGAGCCAACTCAGATTTCTCTCTATATCTGCTCCTGGCGCCTTCATCTAGAGTTCATTCAGAGCTGGTTGGGAATTTCCACTAGTTTGTAGGCAGTAGGAAACATAGCTGAGTTTCAAAAACCTAGTTCACTAAGATCATGAGTATTGCTGCTTTATTAAACTCTACTCACCCCCTCCTGTCACTTAAAATAAAAACAAAAACAGTGGTTTTCCCCGACTTTAACTGCCTGTCTTGGTATAAGAGATCATGATAAGCCTCCTTACTGTTCAGCGTGGAACACTCTGGTTGCTTGCAAGCTGGGAGAGCTCTTTTGAAATAGAGGTTACAACTCAGAGAAGTCACCTGTTGTTAAAGTTGCCTCTGGAAATTGAAACAAAGGCAGATCTCTCATTTGTTGCCTGTCAACTCACTTGTAATTTCTCAGGTTTGAGGACTTTCAAGTCAGTTAGGGAGTAGTTAAGAACCTCCTTCTGTAGTCATTCCATAAGTACCTGATTAAGGGTGATTAAAGAATAAATCTGTCAAATGAGGTTGCATCCTTTTAACCATCTATTTTATCTGTGTCTCCTTGTTCAGAAGCATGTCTTGCTCTTTTCTCCTTTAAGCCCTGAGTCTTTTGGCTGCAAATTCTTTCAAAAGTTCCCAAAGACAACTTTTATCTTCAATTTAAGTCTTTAAAAAAAAACACAATCAAAATAACCTAATTAATTAAGCCTGTCAACTGAAACTATCCTCTATAATCCTGACTTATTCAACTTTCTGACATCCCCAAGTTTATCTGATATTGGCTTCAATGTCTTTTCTTTGTTATATTCAAAGTTAGAGGCAATATGCCTTAGCTGTCACCTCTCTTTTTATCAGGTGAAATTAAACTTGGTTGTGAACTTGCTTTTATAGGATTTTCACCAAACAAATCGATGTCATGTGGTAGTCAGGGGTAGGCCTCTATTCTTTGATGTGGACAGGTCTTTGTTTTTATTGTTTTGTATTGTTTTGTATAAAACAGCATTTGAAGTTTTGCAAAGACTCCAGTAGTTAGGGCTTTGCTTTCTCTTTCCTCATCTGTGTTTGTCTTAAGTTTCTTTTATTATTTTATATGAGAAGAAAATTGGATCGCTAGGTCATTAAGATTTGAGGATGTTTGCTGATGTGGTATGGTGAAATCCATAGTTCACGAAAGCAGCAATGAAAGATAGTCAGTGGTGCTGTTTTATGTATCCCGGGGAATTGTTGCTATCACTGGGCCATCACTCCTATTAAGGGACCACTGCCAGCTTGGGAGTCCCTGCTACCTTTCCCTTTTTTGTTTGTGTCTCTCATTCATTACCAGTGACAGAGTAGCCAGTTGCAAAAGAACTGGGAAACTGTCTCCTCAGAGCCAGTTTACTTGTCATGAGGAGAGTGCCTGGGATGAGCCCTAAGAAGCAGTGCTTGGGAGAACTTCTCCTATTCTGGATGCAGGCATACAAGGGAAAATATGTAGTTTTAAAGAAGAAACATACTATGGATCGGAAGTGACCAAGGGAGAAAGCTAGAACACTGTCCACACTGCAAGTCTGTGTGCAGGGAAGGAAGACCCTTGATCATACAGCAGGTTCTCGTGGTTCCAAATCTGCTTCTAGTCCGTGAACTCTAGGGAGTGGCAAGGATAATTTCATCCTTCTGTGAGCCCGAGTTTCCTTGGCTTTAAAGCTAGAACAATCTCCATTTTAAGGTTTTACATAGGTGTAAAACATGAGGTAAAAAAAAATCAAAGAAGTTGACTCTAGTGGATTGCCTAGTTTAACATCTCTAATACACAAGTCAGAGAAGCATATTGCTTCCTGCCTAAAATACATTCTTAATCCATGTCATGTCCCAATATGGGTGATTTTGGGCAGCAATTCTGAAAGGTGTGAGTCAGAGAGCAGTCTTCATGTGTTCTGTGGTGAAATTCTGCTGATACCCTTGGAATTTTTAGAAGAAAGAGCCTGGGTGTTAATTGCCCTGGCTGGCAGGTGGTGCCAGTCACTTTTGCTTAGGGACAATGGGTAAAACTCAGATCCAAGAGGGTGTAAGTCCCATGTTTAAAGGAGCCTGGAAGATGTGCTCTCCCTACATAGCTGGTAAGGAAAGCTGTGGGGAGGGGAGCAGTCAGCATTCTCTCACAGTCTGTCATTGTCGATTTAATTCATTCTTACATGCTACTTAATTGGGCTCCCCCAATTCCTTGGCTCCTCAGGCAGGGAAAGATTTGTTTCTAAGCATTCTGTCCTTCTAAGTCGTTATACTTGTGTCTCTTGTACAACTGAGGGAATGCTGGCAGAAATGAACAAAAACATTGTAAAAAATTGAAAAAAATAGTCTGTGATGGTGTCAGCATCTGAACCATAGTCTGAGTTTACCATATATATATGGTAAGGAAAGCATATATATATATACACACATATATATAAAATTTTGTTTTTAGCAGGGACACTACAGTACTTTTTGGTTTGGGCTAGAACACTTTTCTCATTTAAACCACCTTTTTCTTTTGTCTATGTGCATATCAAGGTCATTAAAAATTCCTGGGGGAATGGCAAAGAACACAGTGTAAAGAATACATACGGAGTAGAGTTTGATATACAGATTTACCCAGCATCCTGAGAACATACTTGAGATTGCCTCCCTTTCATTGCAATGTCCTTTGATTTGAAGTAAATCATTAGTGCCACTTACCCCAAAGGACCTTTACCTTATGCTCCCATTGAAGAAGCCCTGTCTAAGTTCTCCTCATACAGAGGTATTTGGGAGCTAAGTTCCTTGTAGTTTCTCAGCAAACACCTTTCCTGAGAGATTCGGGGCTGTAATGGTCTTTCTTACCTTCACTGTGGTCAGAATGGTTGATTTGTTTCTGTTTGAGTCATTCCACCTGTTAGGGAGACCCTCTGCTCATTTTCACAGCTTTGCAGAATGTACATTCTAAGACATTTTGTGCATGATTGGAGGGACCTGTCCCACAATCATAGTGTCTTCTCAGAGAGAGTTCTCTTTCAGAGTGCTATCCTGTCATTTTAACCCATCTACTTTAAAGAAGAACCCTTGACTCACATAGCTCACATGTTTTTCTTTTATAAACATGCCAGTGGTCATAGTGGAAAGGTGGGTGGCCAGTAGCAAGTGACAAGACAGCTCTTTCCAAAGGATAGTCTACACTAATTGTTTCCCCCTTTTAGTTAGTAATCATATGTGGATTTTCAGTTATTGATAATCCTACCTATGTTACCTCTTCCCAAATTGCTTGTATTATTTTCCTCTTGAATTTCTATCAGATGTACTCAGAAATCTGCATTTTGAAATATATAACCTTTCCCTTCCCCTTCCCTGTTTTCCCTGTCATAGATATGTAAGGGAAGGTGACAAGTGCTGGTATTGAACACAGGACCTTTTGCATTCTAGTTTTTTTTTTTTTTAATTTGTGTGTGTGTGTGTGTGTGTGTGTGTGTATAAGAACAGAGGGTAATATAACATGGCACTTATGGAGAGTACAAGATGTGGGAGTCAGTTTTGTTTGTCCACCATGTGTGCCCTGGGGTAACCAGACTTGACAGCATCACCATTATGCACTGAGATATCTGGCCTGCTCTCTTGTGCACTCTAGACAGTTGTTCTGCCATTGAGCTAAATGTCCAACTTGTATGTGCACATATATTTTCAAGTTCTTAATGTGTTTTAATGGAGTTGAAGGAATAGAGAAGCTTAAGCACACTGTCATGTTGTCAAATGTCCAACTGGCCATGACCCACAGGTTCTTGATATTGTTGATCCAAACAGGAAGTGACAGCATGATAATCATCTCAGGCAGTATAGTGCTTGCTGCATAGTTCCTGATTGCCTGGGGCTCCTTGGAGGCCTTTGTTGAATTGGGTTGCCTACACTTTGTCCTCCTCTGAGTCCGTAGACTCCTGGTCTTTCAACGAAGCTATAGTGTGTGAGCAGAGACATTCTCCAGAGAATTCTCTAGAGGTTTCTATGGGCCAAGTCTGACAGTGGTTATGACGATGTCTGTCCATATGCTCACTGGACCGAACGGGGTCACTTTGCTGTAAAAGAAACTGGAGGAGTCTTGCTGAATGCCTTAGGAGAAAGGGAAGTGGGTTTCAGTTATAACTTCCCTGTCATTTTCCCATGAGATCAGCAACTTGCTCCCTGTTTCCCACTGCAATTGTGAAAAAAGGAGATTAGCTCCTTCTCTTATGGACATACATTCCCATATAAGGCGGGGGGGGGGGGGTGCGGGACGGACACTTTCTTGCTTTGTTTCAGTTTTCCACTCCAAAAGGCCTGAAGTGAAAAGCCCTGGTGGTTTTGCGACTTTTAATTCATAAACTGCCTTTGACTTTAGCTGGTTTGAGCTGGGTCTTTTCCTTTTCTTTTTCCTTTTCCTTTTCCTTTTCCTTTTCCCTTTCTCTCTCTCTTTCTTTCTTTCTTTCTTTCTTTCTTTCTTTCTTTCTTTCTTTCTTTCTTTCTTTCTTTTTCTCTCTCTCTTTCTTTCTTTCTTTCTTTCTTTTAATTTATAGAGTCAGTACTGTTTCAGGGGATCAATGAAGAAAAAAGAACAAAGAATTCTAGATAAGGATGGGAGCATTTTTATTTGTGTTTTTTTTTTTTCTGAACTCTTTTGATATGTTATTTTAGTTGTGGGTTTCACAGCGGTTCCACTCCATTGAAATAAATCATAGTTCCAGCCAAGAACCATTTGGCATCCTCCCTACCCAGGCACGTGTATGTGTCACTACATCATAAACCCCGAGCTCTCATATTTCTCAAAGCTTATTTCTCTGCAAAGAACAATGACAGAGGTACACTAAAACCCCATCTATAGGCAGGATTCTTTCTTCTGAGAGGAGCATGGACTCCACTTAGGAATCCTCCCCTTTCTGAGTGAATTCACCTGCCTTTTCCCTAATCCTCTCAGTTTTGCCTCCTCAGCTTGTCTTTCCGTTAAGAACTCATCATGTGATCCTTCTCTGTATCTTTGTTTACATTGCTTGTCTGGCTCACTTGCTCTGGCTGTCCTTCTCTCCTGTGTTTAGTACAGTTTGCATAAGATCCTCTTCAAATGTCACTCCTCAAACGCACAGCCTCTTTTAGTGTCACTCAGGCCCACTGAATATAGTAGCATCAGACTTGTTTGTGTGCTACTGTGAGTGAGCAGTCCTCCTGATTTTTTTTGTAACTTTCGGGATGTCAGGATGCAATACATTCACTTTTAACAGAAACAATGCTCTATGGAACCCAGGAGAAGTTTGCTGCCCTGCCCACTACTTGGTAACATTCTATATTTCATAAACATTGAGCACCATGTGAGTTCCTTGGGACAATTGATAATAGCTCGAAATCAGAATTATTACCGGTTCCACATCCACTGTGTAGTATCTGTGTGATTGTAACAGACTTAACTACCCTCAGGAAGAAATAGTTTTGTCATCCATATTGTAGTAGCATTCACCAAAGTTTCAGAGGATTATAAATTTCAGAGAAAGCAAGGACATTACCTAGAAACGGTTGGAGGGAGGAAAGAGAAGGTGGAATGGTATACTTATATTCTCATTTCCAAAAGAAAACTATTAAAATTAAAAATATTCAAACTATAGCACCAGTCAACATTAATACACAATTAATAGCCTGAAGGCAAGGTGGTATCTTTGCTACTTTTGTTACTTTCAGTAGCAAAATGAAATAAAAAACGTGAATAAATGAAAAATAAATAAATGTAACAAGTTACTTTAATGTGGTAGTCCCTGCAGACAAAAGACATTTATGGAATTGATGTGTAGTATCCACTCAAAGTACAAATCGCACCATGAATAAATTATATTAAAATTAAAGTAGCTTGTTGTGTCGATGATCACTCATAGTCACTTTTAAGTTTCTTTTACATAAATCCTTCCCAGCTACTGCTCCCAGAACATGCCAGGTGACACCAATTCTGTTAAGCTAAGAATTTATGTTCGTAGGATATTTGCTATGGTTTGTGCCATTTCTGATAAATAGAGCAAATAATACATATTGGTTTAAAATATTTGTGGTAGATAGTTAATCTTTAATACTTCTAAAGCAAGAATGACTGTGGGGTTGGTCCATTTTTAGATAGAATTTGATTTGTTCTTCTGGGTTATACTTAATAATATTTATTATGGGTTGGAAATAGAAATTATTTGCTTTGACTATTTAAGGAAGGTCTGCTTCAGGTCATAATCTTTACAATGCCTATTTTCCTATAAATTAAAAAAAATGTGGAGTGGTTTTGAGGGAGGGAATTTGGTTCACAAGAAGATGAGAGGCAGGACAACAGTAAAGGGTAAGACCACAATGATCTTGAAGACTTTTTAAAAATGCCCCTATTTTATTCTAATAGTTATCGTGAAGAACGTGGACTGAGGATTTAAAGAGTGCTCCTGGGCTGGGGAGATGACCCTGTGTTTATGAGCACTTGCTGTTCTTCTAGAGGACCTATGTTCAATTCCCAGGTCCCACATGTCACCTGATAACTATCTCTTTACTAACTGAAATTCCAGAAAATAGGATGTGTCGTTCTGGCCCTGTGTATACACATGAACTATAAAAGATATCCTTTATAAAAGAAACTATTTCAAACAATGCATATGATTTTCTTTGTGTACCATTATGAACTTCCTTTTCTGCCATTAGGTTCAAATTCATATACCAGAAACTCTGTGCCTCTACACAGTTGCATTGGTAAAAATGTTCCATGTTCATGTCTTGCTTTCAAGGCTGTCACAGACATTTGCAGAAAGGGCAGACATTGAACATGTTCTTATAATATAATGGGTCCAGTTTGAATGAGAAAATCAAACAAAAACATATGACTTTTTGAGAGGCCATGCTCTTTCAGGCTTGATTCTAGGCACACTGCCATATGTGTTATATAAATTTGTATTGTCATCTATGTTATGATGTCCATTCAACTCTGAAATGTAAACATGAGTACTATGTCATGTGACACAGGTGATCTTCTATTAGCTAGCTAGCTAGTCTAGATTCTGCAGATTTGTGAGTTAACTCAGATGCCTGGCTTTGTTTTTTGATTTTGCTGCAGTTATAAATGGGTGATGTACAGAGAGACATAACAACAACATAAGTCACACATCTAACTCCTAGTACAGGTTACAATACAAACGTGGTTATCAAGCATTCTTCATTGTAAGTGATTGTGAATAGGATAGGAATAACAATGTACCTTTGAAATGTGATAAAGAATTAATTCATTTCCTGAATAGACAGATAAATAACAAAATAAAATGTATTTTTTTCACTATAAGGGATTGAAACAAAGGCCCTTCTGCATGCTAGCTAAATTTCAATCCCTGAGCCAGTAAAATATACCTCCCTAGGTAGCTGAGAACATAGGACTAATCCACTAAGCCCAGGTGTAGCTCACTTCTTTTAAACATTTTTATTTATATTATTGTACATATGTGTGTGTTTTACAGGGTGTGCATATGTGTGAGTATGCCAAGGCACATGTGAGGAAACCAGAGGACATCTTTGTGGATTTGTTTCCTCTTTCATTGTTAGGTGTTTGGGTACTGTGTTCATGTTGCCAGGCTTGCTTAGTAAGCACCTTCACCCACAGAGCCACCTCAGTGTGCATTTACCCCTTGACAAGTCAAGACAGAGAGTGGGCTGCCAACAGAATATTCATTAGGCTGATGAGTTTGAACCAATCTTGTACTTCTTACAAGCTGGATGGACTCACACATGTGGTAACCTTTCCCAGAGGCGACTTTTGTGTTACTTTTATTGCTTGTATACTTATATTTGATATGACATCAATCATATCTGTTACAGAGACACTGAAAATATCCCATAGAATGTACATACGACTTTAGAGCTTGTGTTGGGGGGTATAGCATGGTGAGTCAAGATTTTGGGTAAAGATCTAAGTTTGTATTCTCAGGACCAATGGGAAAAAAGCTGAAATCGAGGCAACAAACACTTTTGGCTTTAGAATTGGGGAGAGAGGGATATCAGGGTTCCTGCGTTTTACCAGCTACTCTGGCTAATTGATAACCTCTGTTTTCAGTTAGCTACTAATCATGTCCCAACAAATCACACAGACAGCAAGTTAGATACTTGATATTGACCCTTGTCATCCACATGCATGTGCACTCATGTATCCATATACCTGCAGAGTGATCATGGCACATATTGTAAACCGTAGGGGTACATTAACCCTGCATCGATCTTTGTAACATACATGGAAAATGTTATATACTGATGGCCTATGCATTTATGGAAATAATACGTAGTGTACTCTGTTCTGTCACCCATTTCTGTAGTACTGTGATACTGGGTTATATAACAAGATCTCCTTGTGAGTTTCTAGGGTGTTTGTGCCGCCACGGGTCATTCTTGTGTGTTTTTCTTGACTTCCAAAATGTTAAATGAGATCCTTTGCTTTCGTGAACTAGCCTTTTCTATTGGCTGCTTCCTAATGTCTTCAAACTAGAAAATCAAATATATAGGCTGTTCAAATAGCATTCACAGTAAGCATAAATAAGTTCTGAGTGAGACTCCTGGGAACTTTTTGTAAGAAAATAATAGTATTAATGTCTCATATCCATGTTTGAAATTCTTGGTTTCTCTGTTTTCTACTTGCTGAGCTGTGATAATATATTGCAGTAAGGTGTCACCATAGTATAATGGAAATAGAAGATAACCTGCTTTGATAATACATATTTATGATATATTTTGCACCATGACTATATTTTGTTTTAAAGATGTATTTATTTCTATTTGTTGTTTTTGATGACTTTCCTGCATTTATGTGTAAGAAATGTGTATAGTACACTTTGAGCCCAGCAGAGGGCTCTGCAAGCAGATTCACAGATTTACAGATATTTGTGAGCAGTAGTGTGTATCCTTTGCACCAACAGCAAGTGCTCTTAACCTTTGAGCCATAGAATTCCTGTTTCATTTTTGTAGACTTTCTCTTGTCTTAACTACATTCAATAAATTCATTGCATAATCTGACTCTGAATATAGCATGCCTTCTTCTTTAAAAATATCTTTTAAAAAGTAATTTATTTTCATATCATTTTAAGGTCATACAAGTTATTCAAATCCAACTTTAAGTATCTAGGGTTCTTTTTTTTTCTTTTGACTTTAACTTGATGATCAGGATTTCTGACACCACAGTAATTGTCTTGATACTGTACAGTTGGCTAGAATGTCTGTAAAAACACAGTTGTAATGGGGTGATGGTGTACTCACAGCATCATTAGCTCTACTCAATTCTTCTATTAGTCACAATTTATAAGTGCATTATGGTTTATACTGTGAGTTATAACTGAAAGGAATTTTGTTATTCAGTCATCATTTTTATTCTAAGCACAATAACTTCCAATTTTCTGAATTATCACTTATAAATATTAGGAAATTTCTTGTAATACAGCTTCTAAATTCAATATATATATATATTTAACTCTGCCTTCTTAGAAACAATAAACTCATGTTTTAGATTGGGACTCAATCTGTATAGATGACAAACATTGTTTAATGTGACATAAAGCTGGGACTATGGCAAACATAGAGACTCCTAATTCTATCCATACTCCCTGGGTTGTTTGTGCTTATTTATGTATGGTATTTATTGATTTTTATTTATTATATTATCCAAATTGGGGTTGGTGGGATGGTTCAGTGAGTGAAGGCACTTGCTGAAAATGCTGCCAACCCATGTTTGATCCCTGGGACACATATGGTGGAAGGAAAGACAAACTTAAGCCTTGACATGGTATCAACCCACCCACCCACATACACACAGGCACAGAGGCACACATACACACACACACACACACACACACACAAACACTCACACACACACACACACACACACGCACACTCACACACACGCACACGCACACTCACACACACACGCACACTCACACTCACACACATTCACACACACGCACACACACACACACACACACACACACACACACACACACACACACACACACTCACTTACTCACTCACAGAGCAACAAATACAAGTAAGACTTCTTTAACATTCTTCATATTCTCCTCCCACATATAATGGGAATGAATTTGTTTAAGAAGACTAAAGTTAGTTTGTTATCTGTAAACAGGAACACAGGGCCCCCAATGGAGGAGCTAGAGAAAGTACTCAAGGAGCTGAAGGGGTCTGAAACCCTATAGGTGGAAGAACAATATAAACTAACCCCAGAACTCATGTCTCTAGCTGCATATGTATCAGAAGATGGCCTAGTCGGCCATCATTGGGAAGAGAGGCCCCTAGGTCTTACAAACTTTATATGCCCCAGTACAGGGGAATGCCAGGGCCAAGAAGTGGGAGTGTGTGGGTAGGGGAGCAGGGTGGGGGGAGGGTATAGGGGACTTTCAGGATAACACTTGAAATGTAAATAAAGTAAATATCTTTTTAAAAAAAAGCCTGGTGCCAGTGACATGATTTGAGTATCATTTGAGAACACTGAGATCCTGTGCTTCTGATGTACTTATTCACATCTTGCCTGTGTTATGGCTCAACTACGTGGATATTATGATTTATAGACCTCAAAATCCATTATTTTAAAAATAGAGAAATGATTTATGTTTGTCACCCGTCCTTACCCATAGCCCAGGCAATGCAAACTCCTTTCTTTGTGCAGAGACAAAGCAGGGAAGCGTCTGTAGAATGTGCTGTTTTATGGTGATTACAGCCAGCCACTGTATCAGAACCAAGATGAGACTGGCACTATTGGAGTCTTTGTTTCGGAGAAATGGTTTTGGCTATGGACAAGAATCTTATTTATTATAAAGGATGAATTATTTTCTGAGCTCTTATCTGTATGCTTCGTACTTCAGCTATAGGCCATCTTGCCAACCTATGAAAGAAAGGCTGACATGTGACGAAGGAGAAACATAAAAATGTTTCCAGTTGCTTTCAGTCAAGTGTGATTGAAATTTTATAGTAGATGTATACTTTCTTTTATTTGTAATGCTGACAGTACTAGGAAATGACTTTCGCCATTCTCTTTTTCCTGGAGCAAAGCAGTTACTTTATGGATGCTTTGAATTTCAAAATTTAGTACGCATAAGAAAAATGACTGGTTTATTATTAATGTACATGCTGCAAATGAGTTTTACATATTCGAAGACAAAAAGTTATTTTATATCTTATGTATTTTTATGGCCTTTGAAGAGTGAAACATTTTTAGTAAGTTTGTATTGATGTTTGTATGTAAATTTAGCAACTATTTTACTGAATTCAAGGATACATTTATCACCAATTGTTTATAGTTCATAATTTAACCACCTCTCTTGCTTGTCTTAATTACTGATATATATATATATATATATATATATATATATTTCTTTTTTTCACGGCATACAATGAGAATTTAGTTACCATTTTCCATTCTATTTTAAATATTTTCTTTTGGTATGTGCCATATTAACTCACTCTGGAATCTTAATTACTTGTTAGACCTATAGGCAGTTTTTATATCATATAGAATCCAAGCTCTAGCATTGTAAACAGAAATTTCCCTGACTGCTGACTTCTGTTCATTCATGCCCAAGTACTAGTGGTCAAGATTATTCCCAGGATCCTCAATATATTACTATTTCTACATCTTAGTACTTAGAATGTCCCAAAGTATACCCATTCAATGGAAAGGACGTTAAAAATCCACTGGTTTATTATTAATGTACATGCTGCAAATGAGTTTTACATATTTGAAGACAAAAATATCATCATCATCATCATCATCATTATTATTATTATTATTATTATTATTATTTGGGTTTTTTTGAGACAGGATTTCTCTGTCTAGCCCTGGCTGTCCTAGAACTCACTCTGTAGACCAGGCTGGCCTCGAACTCAGAAATCTGCCTGCCTCTGTCTCTGCCTCCCAAGTGCTGGGATTAAAGGCATGCACCACCACACCAGGCTAAAAGTATTATTTTTATCTTATGTATTTTTATGGCCTTTGAAGAGTGACACATTTTTAGTAAGTTTGTATTGATGTTTGTATGTAAATTTAGCAACTATTTTATGGAATTCAAGGATATGTTTATTACCAATTGTTTATAGTTCATAATTTAACCACCTCTCTTGGTTGTCTTAATTACTGTTATATATTTCTTTTTTCAAGGCATACGATGAGAATTTATTTACCATTTTCCATTCTCTCTTAAATATTTTCTTTTGGTATGTGCCATATTATCTCACTCTGGAATATCCATATATTACTATTTCAACATTTCCATATATTACTATTTCTATATCTTAGCACTTAGAATGTCCCAAAGTATACCCATTCAATGGAACAGAAGTTAAAAATCCACCTAACTATGCTTCTGTAGTAATTGAGATTTTAATAACTTCTCTTTGGACAATTTACCAGGTATGAATTTTTATCCCCCCAATTGTTGTGAATTATGAGGTTAACTAATTAAAACAGGTGAAAGAAATATAATGAATTGCCCAACAATAGTGGCAGTTTGAGCTTGCTGTTGGTCATTCATGCTACATACTCTATATCTTATTGATAAAGAACACGAATTTACAGTGACAGTAAACTGTATAATTTAGAAGAGACGCTTATTTACATACGATATTTGTCTGTCATCTAGGTGGCATTGTGGTCCATAAATGGGTGTTTACTCAAAGTTTGTTCTTCACTCTAGATCTGTTGTGTTAAAAATCTTCATTTTATCATGAGATCTGGATAAAGAATAAAGAATGTATAGGCAGGGATATATATCACATTATTAACTGACCAGCTTCCTGCTACTAGGATTAAATGATGTCAAGTACATATTCATATAATTAATTGTATAGTAAACCCAAAGTTATATAATTGAAAATAAATATCATAGAGGTTAACCAAAGGATAATCAGAGAATAAGCACTTTTAGATGTGTGTGTGTGTGTGCACATTTGTGTGTAATTTTCAAATATATGCCCACAGAGTGGCATATGCCTTTTGAAAGAGAGGCTGAAGCAATGAAAATTCACCACTAGTTTGGGCTACAGAGTGAGACCCTGTCTCAACACTCCTACCTAAAAACTGAGGGAAGAACATAGCATAAAAGGGATAACGAGTAACCAGTACTCAGGAAATGTAATCACACTGGAAAGTAGCTTTGTCATTCAGTGGGAGCATGTTTTCATAACTTTCTGTTTCATTCCCTTGGTGGTAGAGTAATATCAACCCATTTATCCTAGAAGGTCAGAAACTCTGAGTATTCCACCTACCACCTTATCCATCAGAGTGATGGATCAGCCTTTAGTGAGTTACTATATGGCTATTTTAAAAGATAGTCTTCTGGCATATATCGTGTTTCTTTTTCTTTTCTTTTCTTTTTCTTTCTTTCTTTTTTTTTCAGGGAGTTCGTTGGTTCTAAAGAAAAGAAAACTCAGATGGTAGCATGATATAGTATATGGGGCTGTTGCTTAGAAGTTGTAGAGAGTTGATAATGCAGCTAAGTGAAGAGGGATGGCGCTGTCATCCTGTTTGTGAGGAGCACTTATGAAAGGACGTGAATATAATGTCCATAGAATGGAACCCTATGTGTCGACGGGAGAGAAGTATGAGTGGATCCTAGGCTTTTGTGGGATGACATCAGTCTTTTATCACATTATTTCACTGACTAAAATATGAAATCTGCTCTTAGCATTGGGCATAGACTGGAGAAGGACTGTGGAATCTCATAGAACTGCTAAAACAACCTTCATCATATGAGAAAAACCAGGGGATGTTATGAACATTGGTAATATTCTATATTCCTTAGAAAGCTTTTATGAAATTTTAAACAGGTTGGGAAACATGACATTGTGAAATTTGTAAGTTCTGTGTGAATTCATTTGCATATCTGAATGGTAGGTGGGGGAGAATGTAGGTATTGGCATCTCTAGTCTCTGCGCTTCGAAATTTGTGACTGACAGACCTTTGATTAGTTCTTATTTCCAATTCAGCCATGGGTTAATTATGTAAGATAAGAGCTAATTAGCTCCAAAAGTACAATTGCATTTATGTATAAAATATTTATAGCTGTTAAATATATTTCATATATACATTCAATATACATAAGAATTTACAAAGAGTTCGAGGATAAATTAGAGAAGTAAGAAAAGAAGCAAATAACTAATGTTATTATATTTGTAATGAAAAAGAATCTCACAAAATAATAAAATGCTTTTATATTGTAAAGAAATATCTTGTCATTTTATGTTTGCAACACTGTTACCTTGAATGTAACACCACACTCCCATTTTAAGAGATTTTTTTTTTATAACTGAGATCCTCATAAGCTATTCAGTGCCACCTGCTATATTATCTAATTTCTGACCTGATTCTGTTTTTCTCCTTTGACTGAGACAACTTTCTATCCTAATACCATTTGCTGTTCTTAGACAGTCTTAAAAAGGAGCCAATACTGTTTGATAACATTTTCAATAACAGCCTTTGGTATTTGTTTTACACAAACATGCAGATACACACACATGCAAATATCTGTACATACATATATATATATACATATATATATACATATGGATATGTATATACATATGAAAATGCATACACATATACATGTACATATAGTCACAGAAACAAATTGCCTTTCTTAGCAGTAAAATCCCTTTCATTATTTTCAGTCTGGTTGGATAATAAATTCTAATCCCACCCTCCCACTGGGAAATGAACCAATAGTCATCTTACTGTAAGTGTTTTTAATGTGTGTGTGTGTGTGTGTGTGTGTGTGTGTGTGTGTGTGTCTGTATGTCTTGACTTGTTTTGAATTTATGTCATAATCCTGAAGAAGTAGGCTTTAATGTCAGTGAGTCGTGAACAAGGACAAGCAGGCAAAGAGTACAAGTTTCTTTCTTCTTTGCCCCTTATATAAGCTGTTACAGGAAGGTATGACCTAGATGTAGGGTACACCTTCTGACCTCAAATAGGCCTCAGTTAAGGTGGGTCTTCCTACCTCAAATCGTCTGATTAACTAAAAATATTTCATAGGTGTGCCTAGACCCTTAAGGTTTTAGTTAATTCCAAATGTAGTCAGTTGATAAGAAGGTTATCTATAACAGATGCCAGAGTTGCAGGATTGCAATTTAGGATTTTTAGACACTTAAAATCTAGCTTAATAGTGCAGACCTGAAAACCCTTGGGTTTCTTGTTCCTTGTG
This sequence comes from Mus musculus, assembly GCF_000001635.26. NCBI lineage: Eukaryota > Metazoa > Chordata > Mammalia > Rodentia > Muridae > Mus > Mus musculus. The sequence goes on from NC_000072.6 coordinate 105,694,748, forward strand.
GTGCTACCCTGGTGACACTACCCTGGGATATTTGCCACTGCAGACTAGATTTTCTTTTATGCCATCGGCTTCTTGTAGCTTTTCTGATAAAACTTTTCTTTTGTGTATCTCCCAGAGTTGACTGGAATGGCTCACAGATGACCTTGTTTATCTTATCTTTTGATTTCCTGGTTCCATGCCATAGGCAGACAGATTATCTTTGCAGTGTCTGTCATTGGTTGCCATGTAGTCTTCCAAGAAACAAGGAAACCCCTTGCCTTGGTCCAGCATTTCTACAGTTTCAGTGAGTATTCACATCCGAGGGCTTAGCAGGATGGAGAAAAAGAACCCAAAGCCTTGGTGTGTATTTGCCTTTCCCATCTTATGGCTTCCAGATGTGAGGGTTATGGTATGGTTTCATTCAAAGGAAGCTTTAACATATTTCATAGCAATGGCATCCAAGTTGCTGTTTCGAACACACTTATTTCCTTTCCAAATAATGTACATCACCCAGTGACTTCTGATATTTCCTAAAATGAAAGCTGAAAGTTGCTGTTGTCTAGCTATTACATACTTTTCTGCTAATGTTTCTACAGACTGTTACAGCAGTAAAGAAGAGTCATTGTGTTTGTGTGTGTGTGTGTGTGTGTGTGTGTGTGTGTGTGTGTGTGTTTGTGTGTGCATGTGGGTAGTCTGAAAACTTGTAGTGGATAATCCCTAGTGCCAAGAGCTCTAGTTTTTCTGCAGTGAGATTTAAATATTTCTCCAAGGTAGTTTATGCCTTCCCTAGTATAAGTTTGACTTGTTCCATGATATCCAGATAGTGCAGGTTCCCAGTCTAACTAGGCTCTTACAGAACTTGGAAAGCAAGTCATCGGAGGAAGCATGTTGGACATAAAATCCCTTCTCTTGTCCTTATCCTGGAAGTGAAAGAGGGCGTCCTGCTTTCAGGACTAGATATAAACTCTCTTGGGTAATTGCAACAAACCACTGTCCTCAGAAAACGCTGGCAGCTTTAGAAGAAAATGAAGCCTTACAGCCCCACTCCATGGGTACAGAAGCCAGTCCCTGGGGAAGAGCTTCAGGCGACTGCATCTTAAATAAGCTGTGCCTGTGAGTCTGATGTGCAGCCAGGTTTGGGAGCTGGAGCTATAAATAGGACGTTAAAAAATTCTTACCAGAAACAAGTTTTAGAAAATATTGATTTTAAACAAAATTTCCTATATTAGGATTTTTCAAACTTACTAGAAGTAGTATGAAACTCATTGCTAGAACTTTAATAAGCCGCACTCTCTTTCCCCTATTTCCCACCATATCCAAGACAGAAACTGTCTACTAAAGGTCAATGTGTAGCTCTCAGCTCCAGTAACACATTACAATGACCTCATCTACGTATATTCAGGCAAGGATGGATTCTGGGTGTGGGAGTATTTTATTTTATTGCTTTTGAGTATGTTATATATTAGTGTAGTTAGGTCTATGATCCTAGATCTACTGGAATCTTCTTTGAAATATTTGGAAAATTGAGCTTTTGATGTGTTTCATGTTACCCAGGCATTTCTCATTTTACTTTCAGCAAGTGATAGTAATAAATATTTGCACATATTATGAATTTGTTAGACAGTATTCTGAATTATCATACCTACCTAAATATATACAAATTACTCTTCTGTTTAGAAAAAGTACCAATGTTAAAAGCATTCTGTGTAAAATAACACAAAAGTTTATATTTTAGGCCTTAGTCCATTTTTTGTTTTTATAAAATGGCAGAGACTGTTCACTTCCTAATAAAAAATGCATTGAACCTGGACTGGTGGTGTATATCTGCAATCTCTAGGTCCAGGAGGACAAGGCTGGAGTTTGAGGATAGCCCATTTTGTGTAGTGAAATATTTATTTTAAAACAAAAACCAAGCAAAACTAAATACAAGAACATGGTACTGGAGAGGTGAGGGCCTCTTTAACCACGGCACCTAAATGATCAAAATGATGTGAAGAGATTTCCAGTCAGCCAGAAAACTATACAGATTCCACAACTAGTAATCCTCTGGTATAACAAGTCCCTCTCACAAAAATTGGAGTATGCAGAAACTGTGTAATCCTTTATAAAGGAAGTGCCCATGTAACATTTCCCAATCCACTTTTTTTTACACAATATATTTAGATCATATACTTTCTGCTTCTTCATCTCCTTCCACATCACCCCTGTCCCTCCATACCCAATTCTTTATTCTTTCTCTTTCTTAAAATAAAGAAAATACAGAAACAATAATGACAGCAACACCACCCACATAAAATCACAGAATCTGATTTATGTTGACTCAGTACTTCTGTGTACAGAGCCTGCTTAGAGTATAGTTGATATAGTTTACACCTATGAGGAAAATTAACCTTCCCTCTCCCAGTAGCTATCAATTATATAAAACTTCTTGGCTAGGGGTAGAAATGTGTGCCTAGTTCCGCTTCTCAGTGCTTGGAATTTGTCTGGACTGAGCTTGTGGATGTGTTCTGTGAGCTATTATAGTCTCTGTGAGTTCATGTGGGCTTCAGCCTTGTCATGTCTGAGAGCCACTGTTTTCCATGAGGTTGCATACTAACCCTGGCTCTTAGCATCTTTTCTCCCTCTTCTTTGGCATAGATTACTGAGTCTTGAGAGGAGGGGTGTGATTGATACAGTCATCCTATTTAAGGCTGAATACTCCAAAGTCTTTCATATTTTCCACATTATCCAGTTGTGGCTTTCCTTGTTAATGACAATCTATTGCAAAAGCAGCTTCTCTGCTGATGGCTGAGTGATTCACTGATCCCTGGGCATCAAATTACATTACAAGGAGTTGTAGAATTGCTGTGTTCATTTAGAGGACCAATAATAGGTATTAGTTTTTTCTTAAGGCCAATGACTTATCTAGCCCAAGGTTCTTGGCCTCATTAAAAAGGTCATTTATTGGTCCCATTTTATGGAGCGGGCTTTAAATCTGACCCAAAAGTGATTGGTTCTTCGAAAAGGTTCTAACAGGTCTCTCTTCCTTTTAATATTGTCATATTACAAGCAAAGTTCTGAGCTCACAAAGCTTTGAAAGACACACTCAGAGAATACATCTCTAAGTGAACATCATTTATTTGTAGCAAGTAGCATTAACTGGAGTGCATTTGGCAAGTCACTAAATGACTTCAGAGTTCCAAGTTAATAGTTCAGTGATCCTCTACAGCAGATGTAGTGATGGTATCTAGCTCTTGAGCAACTGAAAAGCCAAAGACACAGAGTCACTTGCCTTCTTGTGACCTAAAGCTCCTTGGGCTTCTGATGGAGACAGAACAAATAAATTATCAGTGAATGACCAAACTGATTCTTTAGGTGTGCATTGCTTGCAAAATTGCATTTTACTGCAAGAAAGATGATGTTTCATAAATTTAAGTGGTTTGATGTTGGGAGCCGCCCCCACATTCGCCGTCACAAGATGGCGCTGACATCCTGTGTTCTAAGTGGTAAACAAATAATCTGTGCATGTGCCAAGGGTATTTTACCACTACTTGTACTCTGCCTTTCCCGTGAACGTCAGCTCGGCCATGGGCTGCAGCCAATCAGGGAGTGATGCGTCCTAAGCGAAGGATAACTCCTCCTTAAAGGGGACGGGGTTTCCACCATTCTCTCTCTTTTCTCTCTCTGGCTCTGGCGCCTGCTCGCTTGCTCCTAAAGATGTAAACAATAGAGCGCGCTCTGCGCTTTGGCGCGCCGGAGCTCTGGCTCCTAAAGATGTAAGATAGGGGTGGCTTTCGCTTTTGGGGCTGGGGGTTTGCGCTCCTAGCTCCTGAAGATGTAAGCAATAAAGTTTTGCCGCAGAAGATTCTGGTCTGTTGTGTTCTTCCTGGCCGGGCGTGAGAACGCGATTAAGAATTGGTGCCGAAACCCGGGACGAGAAAAAATCCGGGACGAAAAAATACAAGAAAACTCGGGACCGGCACAAGGAAGATCCCTCATTCCAGAACCAGAACTGCGGGTCGCGGTAATAAAGGTTCCCGTAAAGCAGACTGTTAAGAAGGATTCAACTGCATGAATTCAGAACTTTTCAGCTGGGGAACGAGAGTACCAGTGAGTACAGCTTTACGAAGTAAGCCTGGCCTTGAACTTTCTAAGGAAATTCAAGACAGTCTATCAGAAGTAAAGTGGAAAATGTTTGGCCTTGAATTTTTTCTAGTGTTAGGAGCCCTTTTGTTCCTTTTCACATGTTATCAGGTGATTAAGATAGGGCTGAAAATTCTGGATGAAATTCAGGGCAATCTATCAGAAGTAAAGCGGGGAGAGAGAGTAGGAGCAAAGAGAAAATATGGTACACAAAATAAGTATACAGGCCTTTCCAAGGGTCTTGAACCCGAGGAAAAGTTTAGGTCAGGTAAGAATACCTGGGGAGAGATTAGAAGGAAGGAGAAGAAAAAAGAAAAGAAAAAAGATCAATTAGAGAAGCCAGTTCTTAGTAGTTCTGAATCAGATGAAAAGGCTATTAGGGCCTGGAAGGCGCTCTCCCGAGCAGGTGAAGCCACTGGACAATAATGACAGAGGCAGGCTCTTGCAGCCTACAAGGTCTTATTGTCCACCCTGGAGTTGTAGATCAGGATTATAAAGGGGAACTTCAGGTTCTCTGTTCTTGTCCTCAAGTTGTCTTTTAACTCATAGATCTTGTCCAGATACAACTAGATGTATTATGGCAAATAGCTCAGCTGGGGTGTAAACAAAAGTTTCCGGGATTGTGTGTTACTTCCATTCAGTATGTTAAATTTACTAGGGCAGCTAATTTGTCAAAAAGTCTTTTTCAGTATATGTTACAGAATTGGACGGCTGAATTTGAACAGATCCTTCAGGAATTGAGACTTCAGGTCAACTCCACGCGCTTGGACCTGTCCCTGAGCAAAGGATTACCCAATTGGATCTCCTCAGCATTTTCCTTCTTTAAAGAATGGGTGGGATTGATATTATTTGGAGATACACTTTGCTGTGGATTAGTGTTGCTTCTTTGATTGGTCTGTAAGCTTAAGGCCCAAACTAGGAGAGACAAGGTGGTTATTGCCCAGGCGCTTGCAGGACTAGAACATGGAGCTTCCCCTGATATATCTATGCTTAGGCAATAGGTCGCTGGCCACTCAGCTCTTATATCCCATGAGGCTAGTCTCATTGCACGGGATAGAGTGAGTGTGCTTCAGCAGCCCGAGAGAGTTGCACGGCTAAGCACTGCAATAGAAGGGCTCTGCGGCATAAAATGAGCCTATTCTAGGGAGACATGTCATCTTTCAAGAAGGTTGAGTGTTCAAGTGTCCTTCCCCCAGGAAAAACAACACGGGACCAGACCAGGACCCCTCTGGGTGATGAGCCTGGGAGGAGGTTATGTGTACGGCTCCTTTACCTACACACTGGGGATTTGACCTCTATCTCCACTCTCATTAATATGGGTGGCCTATTTGCTCTTATTAAAAGGAAAGGGGGAGATGTTGGGAGCCGCCCCCACATTCGCCGTCACAAGATGGCGCTGACATCCTGTGTTCTAAGTGGTAAACAAATAATCTGCGCATGTGCCAAGGGTATTTTACCACTACTTGTACTCTGCCTTTCCCGTGAACGTCAGCTCGGCCATGGGCTGCAGCCAATCAGGGAGTGATGCGTCCTAAGCGAAGGATAACTCCTCCTTAAAGGGGACGGGGTTTCCGCCATTCTCTCTCTTTTCTCTCTCTGGCTCTGGCGCCTGCTCGCTTGCTCCTAAAGATGTAAACAATAGAGCGCGCTCTGCGCTTTGGCGCGCCGGAGCTCTGGCTCCTAAAGATGTAAGATAGGGGTGGCTTTCGCTTTTGGGGCTGGGGGTTTGCGCTCCTAGCTCCTGAAGATGTAAGCAATAAAGTTTTGCCGCAGAAGATTCTGGTCTGTTGTGTTCTTCCTGGCCGGGCGTGAGAACGCGATTAAGAGTTTGCGTAGGAATACAAATGTTAGGAGCCATTTAAGTATTTTTGCAACCAAACATTGTTCTAAAAAGAGTGTTTGAGGGAGTGTTATAAATTAATAATTTGTACATGTAAATTAGACTCTATGTTTTTTCATTAATGTGGTTTAATTTGAATGCTCAAAATTCATTTTTTTGAAAATTTTGAAATTTTGAGTCTGATAGATTTGTTGGGGTTTGTTGTTACTCTTGACCACAAATTTAAACACAAGTAAATTTCACTATGGCAATAAAGCACAGTAGAGACAATTTATGTGTGAATCCAAATGAATACTTATTAGTTACTCAGAAGATGATGTTTCATTTTTAAAAGTACATGCCTTTGCATTTTATGACATTTAGGAAGAGTTTTCAGTTGCATGTCTTTTCATCTTGCCTGAGAAGATAAACTGAGTAAAGTATTGTTGACATCATAGGGAATGGGTGTGATGGCTCATTTCACATGTCATCTTGGCCAAGTCATGTTGTCCGGATATTCAGTCAGATATCTGGAAGAAGCTGAGATTAGCATTTAAGTCATCACACTTTTTTATCATGTCTCTTCATATATGTGGGCCTCACTCAGTCAGCAGAGAGCCTTCAGGCAAAGGACATGCATCCCTAAGGGAGAGAGTCTGCCAGAATCCTGCTTCTGCTTGCCACCTGCACTTTAACATTCTCTTTGATTACCTGCATTCACCCTTGTCCTGTACATATTATATTTCCTAGTCCCCAACTATCACATGAATCCAGTGATGCCTCCCTTCTTCCCTGTATATGGGAAATGTGTGTGTAAATAGATTTTAAATGTACCATGAATTAGTTGCCTGTACATGTAAATCATACATTGCATATTTATTAATGTATTTTACTTGATTACCTAAATTTACTCCTAAATAGCTTTGATATACAGAGAGGGTTACAAGTAATATACATATATATATATATATACACACATATGTATGCATGTATATATGCAAATAAATATGTATATAGTTTTTGTTCAGGGAATCTTTGTATGGAATACCATTCATTCTTCTCGCTTGTTGAACAGGTTACTGATTTTGATTGTAAATAATTTTATTCAGATAGCCTTGCCAACAAATCTTTCATTAGACCTTTACAGACCATTGAGTTTAAGATGGTACCAAATTTTACTACCTCAGTACTGGTAATATTTATCAAGATATAAAGCAATTTCTCTAGTGCTATATGCAAGACATAAGAACATATGCATTTCAAAACTAAAATTGGCTGTTCTATTGTCCTTGGTAAATTGTGGTATTCTAGCTTTCCAAGTCTGTCTTTGTCTTTGTAGTTTAAATGAAAAGTTTTAGAAAAATGTCAGTGGACTCTTCTAAAAAGTACAGTTAACCTATAGTTTGCAAGTGCTACAATGTGCCAGGACCAACCTAAATCTAATGGGCAGAAGAACGTGATGCCATGAAGATTACAACCTCATAGGGATAGCAAAAATAAACCATTTAAAATTAATAAATATAATTTATAAAAGGGTAAGACTCCAGAGGATGAAAGGAGACTCAAGTGATCAGGATGTCCTGTAGAAATCACAGTCAATGACAGCTCCTTGGTGAATGTGAGTTTTGAGACCTCGAAATTAATAGGAAATGAGACACATGATAACCAGACCAGGAAGTTCAAGAAAACAACTGGAAGAAAGAGGCATGGGGCAAGTGCCAGCAGGACTGGGAAGCTCATTGCAGTTTTCTTGTATAAGCAGTGAGGTCCAAGCTGCAGAGATGATTCAGCAGTGAAGAGCATTGGCTGCTCCTGCAGTGGCCCCAGGTTGGGTTACCAGCATACAACCATTCATAACTACTCTAGCTCCAGGGGATCCAAGTCCATTCTTGTGACTTCTGCAGGCACTAGATATTATGTATGTTATGCATACATACATGCAGGCGAACATATTCAAAACTCACAAAATAAAACATCTTTAAAAATACAGAGAAGCCATTGATTTAGAAGTCTATGAGCTCAAGGGAAGAGGACTTTGAATGGAACGATGGCAGAGAAATAAATCTGGAAACATGAGGGTGGTATTCAGTACTGCAATGTGAGATCATTATTTTAAAGAGAGGAGTTTTCTTTTTCACTAATTATTTAAAGAATGTTCTTAGCACTGATATTACTCAAATAATATCATGAATCATTTAGATGTGAATGTGTTTTCAGGATGAATATGACTATCATGACTACAGATTATATATTACTCATCTATGCTTGCCCATACATCTTAAATCTCCATTTGAATATTACTAACTGAGAAGATCCTCCTAGGAGGGGAGGACATTTCTAGATTGCAAAACACTTGATGACCTAAACTCAGTGGCCATGGATTTCAATAAATGACTGTCTCTCTCCTTCCACCCACCTCTCACTCCTCCTTCCTTCATTCCATGTTTCCTTCTACCCTTTGCTCCCTCTCTTCTTCCTTTCATCTATATCATATAGAAGCTGCAGTTCAGAACATCCCTGGATGTGGTAAATGTATTATTTCAAGTGTAATGAGTTATATGCTACAAGATCTTCAGTCCTCCATTCCTGGAACTGTGAAAACAGTTGGTGTAGAATGTGTTTGCATAAGAGTATAAGGAGATATCAAGTGTGTATGTAGGCAGTGTCCATTTCTCAATTGGAAGAATTCAAGTGTTCAACTTCCATCAACACTGTTGAGGAGTTAAGGTGATTATCATATAATTAAAAAAGAAAAAAGTGTGCTTCTAATGAATGAGTTAGGTATGTGATCTCAATTAATTTCACGAACTTACTTCAAGTCTGAATTTGCCATTTCTTTACGACCTTATAATTCTTATTTTTAAACCATCTCCTTTAAGGTTATATGCCTTGGAGTGTGCTTTTTAATAGTATAAAAGTTCCCTGATAAAAACTGATTAATTTCTTTCCTCTTTTCTGATCCTTTCTCACACTAGCTATGTTGCTATTTTTTAATAAAGATGCTTATGATATGTGGATATTTGTTTGTTAAAATACTTCAGTTATAGAAATACAGGTTAGGAATAATGGTTGAATATTGATAATCCTTATGCCTTGGAGGCTGAGACAGAGGTTCTCAAGTTTAAAGCCAGTCTATACTATATTATATACTATAGTAAGATCCCCAACTCCAGAAGAGAAAAAACAAGTATGAATATCCAGTATCTGTTCTTCTTCTAAAGTCTTGGATTTCAGTCTATGTTAGCCTATACCAAGCTAACTCTTGCTTCCCCAGTGTTTTCAGACTAGTTATTTTCTTATAGAAAATCTATAATGCTAGATTCTTGCTAATCATCTTTGTGTCTACTCAGGCCTTTATTGAAAGACATTTTCGTAAATATGCACTGCTTTGACTTTTAGATCAGATGAGATAATTTAGAAAAATATTAGCAAGTCTTATAAAATTTCTTTCATTTTCTACTTAACCTGCAATTACCACATACTGCTAAACACTATGACTGAAATTCAGTCCAGTGAGTAGCAAAAAAAGTCAGACAGAATTTATTATTATGGAGTTTAGAATCTGGTATGGCATACTAAGAAGAGAATCACACAATTACAATTTAAAATAAAGATAATTATAAATTTCATAGGCACTCTCGAGGAGAGAAGTGTTTTATGGTGGAGATGAATGTGGGACTCCTTTGCTATTTTCGATTCTATTGTCAAGGATAGCTATGACTGCATAAAATGCATTCTATAAAGAGTGGCTGGGATTCTTATTCAAAAGGAATGCCCTTTAAAGCATTCATGGTATCCTATGATTGTAACCTTTAAATTAAGGAGAATAAGGGAGGAAGGTTTAAGAAAGAGGCCAGCCTGGGCTACAGAGTGGATTCAAAAGTAGTCTAAGTTGCATCATAAGATTCTAAATATGTTGCATTCTTAGCCTTATAGTAATCTCTAGGTTGTTACAACATTGAAATTGATAGCTTTAAGACAGTGCCATCACTTTTGAGCTTCTGTGCTAAAACTTTAGTGTCTAGCAGAAATTCATTAATTGATCCATCATTACTGGTAATTTTAAATTATTATTATTAATTATTATTATCTGTTATTACCTCCCAAACACACAGATTACCCCCTTCCTCTCCTCCCACCCCTCCCTGCCACCTCTTCTCTGATCCTCCATCCATTCCAATTCACTTTCTCTTCAGATAAGGGCAGGCCACCCATGGATATCAACCAAACATGGCATTTGAAGTTTCAGTATGACTAGACACCTCCCCTTGTATTAAGGCTGGACAAGGCAATCCAGTATGAGGAAATGGTCCAAACACCAGTAAAAGCCCCTGTTCCCACTGATAGGAGGCTCATAAGAAGACCAAGCTACACACAGTAACATATATGCAGAAGACCTATTTCAGTCCTATGCAGGCTCCTTGGTTGTCAGTTCAGTCTCTGTGAGCTCCTATGTACCTATGTTAGCTTAACACAGGTAATTTCTATAAAGGCTTCTACCTGACCTTGAGTCCAGGTAGATCAGCTGATTAAGGAAATATTTGTCTGTCATAAATGTCTTGCATATAAATGACTTCTTGTGTGGTGGGGGCCATGTTATTTATATTGTGAGGTGTTGGGTACTAAAGCCTGCACTGTGGCTGGCTGGAACAAACTGCTTGGAATTTATGCCAAGAGAATGTGACCTAAGTGCATCTTTGGTCTTGGTATCAAAAATGCAAAGCTAGCCCATTTCAGGGAACCTCACAGTGGGATTAACAATGGATGAAAGCTCTCACTTGTTGAGTGCTAACCCTGCCTAACACTTATGCATACATTATTTCTAATCTTCCTCCAGAATTTTCAGGGTGATGGTTATTATTCTCAAATCACAGTTGATGGAATTTCACTTGAAAGAGCTTACATGTTCCTCCCGGTCAACTAATTATTGTCAGAGAAAATTCAGTTTGGAAGACTCCCCTGTTCCTTCCCTGTACCAATGTTTGCAACAGGTGGCAGTATGCTGAGATATTCTTCACTTCTGTTACATCTCAGCAGTCGACCACCAGAGTTGTTTTGATAATCATTGTGCATTACAATGGCCCCTAGTAGTCAGATTCCATCCAATTTAGACCAAAGTCTCCTTTACAGAGTACAAGACTGTTTTCCCCTCCCCCACCCCCCACCCCCACTCTATTAGAAAGATGCTCTCAGATAGCTGCCACTCCAGCACCCAAAGCCTTATGTCCCTGTGTGCCCCCTCCCTCACATTTCTTAACTGACACAAGATTTATTGAGACACTGCAGTTTTCTAGCACTACACTAGCTGAAAGGAGCTGCTGACATATGATGATTTATTGCTGGAGATTCCTTTAGAAATTTACTTTGTGTTTGGGGGCTAAAAGATGAGTCTTAGGACTTGAGGTTTGCAGCATTTCTCCTGCACTGCTAGTCACATTCGAGCTGCCTTGGGTATTGCCAGGCTGCAGCTTTGACATCACAGAATGGGTCGGCCTGAGGGTCTTTCCCTACACAAACATGAAATGTGTAGAAGGGTAGGATAATCTTTTATGGTGTGTAACCAACATAATTCTTGACTAGGCCCTAGTCAATTTTTAGATGTGGCTTAGTCAAAGGGAAAATTCAGGGGGAAAAACCTCCTCTTAATTTCACAAAGCAGAGACAAACCATGTGACAAAATCTTAGATTATCAATTTCTGAAGATCAAACAGGAGGCATTTCCCTATGGCCAGAGTTATATTTAGGATGAAGGTTAAACAAAATAATCATTTAAAATGGGTTGGCCATACAGCTTGTCAAAGCTGTGCCTGGAGGAGTCAGGTGAAATTTATAACCGTGTGATTGATTTCAGAAAGGCTGTTGGGAATTCAAAACAATAGCATGCACTTTCTCAAATGTTTGCTCACCCATGTTAACCACACGAATGAGTTCCATTCATCATGGAGATTTACTTATTTTTATCATATATGTATGAGCATCTTATCAGCATATGTACTTTGTACATGCAGTGCCCACAGAAAACAGCAGAAGACATTGGAGTACCTGGAGTGGAATTATAGACAGTTGGTTGTCACAATGTGCGTGCTGAGAACTCAACCTGTTTACTCTGGAAGAACCACAAGTGCTCTTAACCACTGAGCTCCTGATTAAGTTCTTAAGACCATAATGATGACATTGTGGATAATAGAAAATGCCTTCTGTTTTCCTATAAGCATGTAAATGCATTTCATTTTAATAACTTTTGGAAAAATGCACAAACTTATTGCATGCACTTAGATGGGCTTAGGCATATGTTCACGTCCATGGAACTGCCACTTTGGTCAAGTTGCTCTGAAATTTTCTGATACTTCCTTTTGGTGGAGACAATACTAGAAACTTACTAACTTAACAAAGTCCTGAATGTACAGTGAAGCATTATATGCTGAATTTTTTTTGTCTGTTTACATGTTGATAGTTGTTAGGTCATTTGGGTATCTTTGAAAATGCACATAAAGATACACTGGACATAGAAAAGGAGTTATCCGTTCTAGGTCTATCTTTTGAGATTCTTATTTTTATTATTTTGGGCATATGCGTCTTCACATTTTCCCAAAATGTTCCTTTTCAATGTGTGTGTGAGTGTGTGTGTGTGTGTGTGTGTGTGTGTGTGTGCTCATGTATATTTGAGTGGAGGCCAGAAGAGGGTGTCATTTCCTTCTAGTTGGAGTTATAGGCAGTTATGAGCTGCTTAATGTAGATATTAGGAACTCAACTTCGGTTCTTTGAAAGAGCATTATTCACTTAAGAGTTGAGCCTTCACTCTAACCTCTGGGCTCATGTGTCTATGCAGATTTCTCACTCCCTCAGTTTTTGCCTTTGCTTTGTGTATCTGTTTTGATTTAAAACACAAGTCATATTTAATATGTTTCTGCAGATGAGTGTGACCACGTTCTGCCTCTGTGTCATATCAAAATCCATTGATGGAGCATATTTTACTGGAAGCATCCTTTGGCATAAAGTTCATTCAGATGTCTAAATATTAAATAGTTTACAGTATATGCCATATCTTTTTTATTCTTCTCTCATATATAATATCCCATCTGCAGCTCTCCTTCACCTCCTCTCATCTGAATCCCCTCAACATATCCCTCTCTCCCAGACCCACTCCTCAGTTTCCCTTCATAAAAGAGCAGGACGCCCAGGGGTAGAAACTAAACACTGAATAATAAGTTTCAGTAAGACTAGGCACATATGCTCATATCAAGGCTGGACAAGGAAACAGTAGAAGGAAAGTGGTTCCAAAAGTAGGCAAAAGAGTCAGACTGTTCCCACTGTTAGGTGTCCCACAAAAACAAGCTACACAACCATAACATATGTACAAAGCCAGACCTATACTGGCTTCCTAATTATCAGTTTAGTCTCTGTTAATTGAACATGTTTTCTTGCCTTTTGCTCACAAATCTTTGTCCATTTAGAATATATCCATTCTATCTATCTATCTATCTATCTATCTATCTATCTATCTATCTATCTATGTGTGTGTGAGTGTGTGTGTTTATTCTGTTCCAATTATTATTTCTTTTGGTTCATATTTCATCCTAGCCTGAACAGCTGGAGATAACTGAGTATGCTTCTGACTTACTGTGTCAAATACAACCTATATCAACATAATGTGTTTCCTAGTACTAAGTGCTTGGTGATAGAGAAGTGAATTAAACTTTCTTCTTTTATCAGGAAAGTCTGTGCACTTCTCTGGTTAGTAAGAAACAGAAATAGGGTTAGAGTGAAAGTTTGGGTTATAATTAAGAAATGTTGATTTAATATTTTTGTCCTGTGGTCTTTGTTTAATCATTAAGTAAGAGAGCTCATTGAGACTGTTACAGTTAGTAGCCCCATTTTTGTTGTTGTTGTTGCTTGTGGTATTTCCTCCTTAGCTTATAATTGTTTTGAATGAAACATTTAAAATAATTTGACATAAAGTGCATGTAAGTGCTGTATGTGCCAAAGTTGAGAAGAGGGGGAAATGTGACTGTACATGCAATGGAAGATTCATCAAGTAATATTTTCCTTACGTTAAAAGACATATTGCTTTCTTTTGGTTCAAAGGAATATAGACAATAAGATTCTGTGAAGTACTGGGCAGTATAGAATAAGCCAAATGGAGGAATACGGAAGAAAGCAATGCCTTCCACACAGAAGGTTCTGAAGGAAATTTTGGGAGAGTTATAGAACTGTATGACTCTTCAACCTCACCAAGATGAAAGACTAGATTTTTAAGGATAGAGTATTATGAGTGGTCTTCTGTGATGTTTATATAATTGGGAATGCTAGAAGTTTGTAGACCTTTGTGCTCTGATTATCCACTTAGCTTGATTTCCCTCTTCTATGTAAATGAGTTCCTTAGTCATCTGATAAGACAAAGGTGGATCGGTTACTTTCTTCCTAACTCCCTTATAGTAAAGGTGTCTTTTTCACATCATGCATGTCTGTTTTCCTTTTTTCTAGATCACCATGGATGATTAACAAGAGTCCCAGGGTGCAGCTGGGGTCTTCATAGAACATGGAACCATTAGAAGTGATTTCCTGGGAATTATTTTAAAAAGCATAGTGAATGCCTTTTTGAGGAAAGAACTCAAAATGTAATCAAATTATCTCCAGAGAACGATAGAGGAGTCATACAATCCAATACAAAAAAAAAAATTTAGGCAACTTTAACTAGCCAGGGGCTTTATAATCCTTTGAGAACAAAAGTCATGCCATGATTTAAAAGTTCTCTCTTCTTTCCATTTGATTTTCAATTGATTGCTGTAAATTGAGTACTCTCTTTAAATACCAAATAATTTGCCTGGGATATCATGTGACTTTGTTCACTTTTTTTCTGCTTCTCTCAGGGGATCTACACAACCACACCAATTATGCAAGGATGGGAATGAATATTGGAGAGGCGTATCAACTTTATTTCAATTGTTCAGTGCCGAGAATTCGTGCACCTGTACGATGTGAACAGTTCAGGCTAAATGGTGTCACATCCATCATTGTAAAAATTTGCCTGTGTATTAACGATGATAAAGGAAACCTTAAGTGACACACTGCAGTAAAAAGCTATAATCTGTCTAGTGTACTCACACACAAGTTCAGAGATGAGTAAGGTGAGACTTGGACTGAGAGAAACTGGCAGTGAGTTGTAATCTGCTACTGAATGCAATTTTTTTTTTCAGGCAGAGTAAGGCACAGAGAAGCCCCTGTGGTTAAAAGATGTTTATTTTCACACCTTCTTTCCCTTTTCGAATTGAATGCTTTTGCAAAGTGTGTTTTACCTAAATCCTTAAGAGAAAGTGACATGTTACTACATGAGAAGACAAAGATAGAGTCTGGTTTGCAAAGATTTTGCAGTCAGGGCTTTTTCTGCCTTGTGGATAATTTGAGGCTTATTTTTAATCCTTTCCCAGTTTCTTTCTTTACCGTTCCATTTACCTGCTGATTACAATCCTGAACTAATCAGTCACTGCTGAGTGCTTGGTGAATTCTACTTTTTAAAATTGCCTGGAAGAAAACACATACTTCCAAAACGGAAGTATTCATAATAGCTAGTCTTAAATACCTACTACACGGCAGATTTGGTGTCTTAAATTTAATTGTCCCTATTTGTTCCAATGTCAAGTTTTATTGTCAATTCTTGTTTACTGATGGGTAGAAGGAGACACAGAAAGGACTGTGTACTCTGTATTTCAAAGATAGTGAATGACAGAGCCAGGACTATGGATGTCTTAGACCATTATCCTTAAGAACATGAGTATAGGCTGAAGTGTAAGTTCTCCACCAAGAGGAATTTTCTCAAATAGGTGAGTTTTATAAGTCTATCAGTATCCCAAACTGCGTCATATGCAGAACTCAGATTGTTTGCTTGTAATTACAGACATTTATTGTGGTGAGGTGGACTGGAACTCTTCATGTATATGAGGCTTTCAATTGAAGTGTGGCTTAGATCTATTTAACATCTGAGCATAGGTCAAATCCTACGGCACACTTAAAAATATAGATAGCTGAGTGCAGTGCTCCAAAGATGAATGTGTCACTTTAATATCTAACCATTTCACATCATGGAAAATTTTTATAAAATAGACTAGTTTTAGTTTTACAAGAGTTTTGCATCTTTGGATTGAATAAGGTTACTTATCTAAGCTGTAAGTCACATATGTCCCAAGATAGTTGTGAATGTGACCTAACAATTTGTTTACGACATCATATTGTGGGGTCAAAAGATTATAAATGACTAGATTAAAATGAATTGTATTTAATAATTATGTGAAATGTTTTCCTTGGATCACAGAAGGATTACACACCGCTGTTTAGTATGTTTATGTATCTGAAAAATGCTTCTTTTATTAATTCATAATGCTTTCCCTTTCTTCAATACCATGAAACACATCTTATCTTGGGATGGCACAAGAAGAAAAGTATGTCTCCAGTGTTGGCTGAAAGTATAAAATTAAACCTTGTATGCAGACAGCTTCCATGGGAGTTGGATACACTGTCTGTACTTAGGCACAAAAGAGTATTTGGCTTTCTCTGAGGACTTGTGAGAAAGCAGTAGTTCTTCTGTAGTTCAAGAAAAAAGCAGGTGGTTCTCAGTGTGATGCTTTACATTCTCTTTAATTTGGGGGAAATAACCAAGCTGGACGACATTAAATTTTCTTTAGCGCATTGTCGAAAGAGGGCATGTTTCAGGACTTTGATTTTAATTTCTTGTAACAGGTTTTATTTTCCCTGCGTGTATATTTTAACGTACTTAAAAACAGATGCTCTCTGACAAATTCATGAAGAACTAAAAATACATTGGTGACATCAAAACAGGCTTCTCACCCATTATTGAAACCAGATCATATTTAATGGATGTTCTTATGCCCCATCTTCTTGGCAGATAACTGTATGACCTTGAATGCTCATATTAATTTTTACATCATTCAATGTCTCTGGGATGAACACCTGGCTCAGTGGGTGCTCTTACGGGGGATTTATGTTTAATTTTCAGCACCTACATGGTGGTTCACAACCATCTATAACTTCAGCTCTAGGGCATCTGAAAACATGTAGTAGATGTAAGGCAATGCCATGGCCAACCTTGGGAAGGGATGGCACACATGTGTAGTGAAGCTTCCCCAGTTAGCAAATCTGAGTTCTGACTGAGTGCCTAGAAATGCACAATGTCATGGGCAAGAAGCAACAGAGGCAATAAAGAACGACCGCAAAGATCATATGACCAGATGGGGCCAATGGGGGATTATCGGGCACTTACGCTGCCCTCTGATTGCAAGAAACCAGTTTATTTGCCTATTACACAATGAGTCTCCTGGAGTCTGTGTTGATGCCTCCTCACCTGCTCTCTCCTTGTCCCAGAAGTGTGGTGAGTCAACTTTACAAACTGATATTCACAAGCATTCATAGGCAGCAGGCATGTATGGCGTGGACAGCACACATATAAAAAGAAAGTCAAAAAGTCAATTTATATAATTTAGTGTTTTTATTTTCCTACTTGCTTAGTTGGCTTGTACATAAAATTACAACCCTTTAGATGAGTGGTTCTAAACTTATTGGTTGTTATCTCTTTGCAGGTCAAAAAACCATTTCACAGGGGTTGCATATCAGATATCCTGCATATCAGCTCTTTCCATTATAGTTTTTAAAGATTCAAAATTACAGTTACAAAGTGGCAATGAACATAATTGAATGTTTGGGGGTCACTACAACCTGAGGAACTGTACTAAAGGGCTGCAGCTTTAAGCAGGATGAGAGCCACTGGTGTAGATAATTGCTTATAGGAAAAGATCTGTCTGAACACATTTGTCTTGATGGTTTCATGAGGGAATATTCCAGGCATAGCTGATAGGTATATTTACTACCCTTACTTGATGCTGTTTTCAGTATGGATTTGTGTATATTAGTGACATATATAGCTGTAGTCTCTTGTCTGGAGCATGTGGGCACTAATGCGTTTGAAGAATTGTAGATTTTCAAAAGATAAAGTGCTACCTGTGCCAGGTGCTATGTGAGATTCTAGGAGCATCTTAAGCAGTCTGAGAAAATTGACATTCCGTGGTGCTGCAGTGAGAAGAAGATTATAAAAAGCATCTTTTCAGCTGAGGTCAGGTTTTCCTGATGGTGAATTTGTTTCTGCAGAGACTTATGACTGTTATTGATCCAGATAAGGAAATTATGGACCTGTCAATCACAGGAAACATAATAAGTATATTTCATTAAGGTTGTTCCTATTGAGACAAGGTCCTTACTTGAATTATCCCACTTAATTTTTGCAAATCTATGACGCAGATGATATTAATTTTATTTTGTAGCAGAACAGTTCAGACAAATTAAGAAATTTGCTGGAGTACAGACATTCCTACAAAGAAAGTAGCAGAGTTATATTTAAACTCTATTGATATTGACCTCCAAGCTGATATATAACATTTGTAAAAGTATCTTTCATTCCCCTGATATAATTGTCATCTTGGAGGCTTACTACTGACATAATGTTGCACTTTTTAGTTCTTTCTGAACTTTAACTGGCTGGTTCTACTCAGATGTTCCAGTGCAAAATCCTTTCCAAGTTGACTGATTCAATCTGGCTTTTCTCAGCTTCTCACTGAATTGCTCTGTTCTGCCTCAAACACACTCGGGCAATTTGTACATATCCTTTGGTTCTTCTTATTTTCTGGCTTCATCCGCCCCTGCTGACTTGCACTGAACTACATGGATATCATGACTGCTGAACTCAACTTTACTGTCTGCACTTTCTCCACCGACTCTCAGCTGACTCTCCTTGGTCTGCTCTTAAGTAGCTTCTCTTTTCTGTCTTATCTCCTGCAACTTGGACTTATCCTAACTTTGACTCTCTCTGTCAAATCTTTCTGACTGGTTCCTTTATATGCCCCTCAGATATCACTTTCAAAAATGGCTGCTTCCTTCTATAAACTAACCTTAATTCATTTATGGGATTAAAAGTATGTAGGAAGGGTGTGGCTATATTCCAGCCAAATCATACTGTAATCCAAGGTGTGACTGTACTCTAGCCAGATCATATAGACAGACCTAGAAGGCCTTTGAATGGGATCCCTTTTCAGAGAAGCTGGAATACTGCTGGAATAAAAGTTCTCTACAAACATTTCTATGTTATCGTTCTTAATGTGTTTCTGGCGTTCAGGTACTGCCTTTATCTGCATATGGGGAATTAAATAAAAATGATGGCTGTCAGGTAAATGGAATAGTAATGGATGCAGGGATCATCTTCAACAGCAGTACTTCAAATAACATTGAAATATTTGCACTAGAAATATACTTCAAACATCATAGTGCTTTGATTATTTAAAAACTAGTCTTTCTATGACTAAAATAAGAGAATATTTAGACAGTTGTCGTCCTTTGTTAGGGCAAAGCAGCATCTAAGGAATAAAATGTGAATGGGTCAGTGTGCCCAAAGGAAATTTTATTGCTGTTAGATGGTTAATTTTAATTAATTAATAACTAATTAATTAAGACTAATATGTGGTAGAATGGTGTTTCCTGAAATATATATCCTTTATGATTAATATACTTTAAACAAACTTGACAATGTGATTAGAATCCCTTAAGTAGAATTCAATTTAACATTGTCCCCTGTCTCATCCAAACACTGGACTCAGGCTCTAATATATACTTGAGTAACTACCTGAGTAGATATTTCATTTAAGGAATGATTAGAGTTTAGACCTAGACTCATATACACTGAGCCTATCTGTATAAGAGAAGAACCACAGAAATTCTCTCTTGATGTCCACTGTGCATTGTTAGCTGACATAATTCTAGTACTCTATGGAAGTCTACTCCTTGGTCAACTTACGTGCTAATCCCATGAAAGCCCTGTGACACCCATAGATAGCCTCAATAGATCAAGTGTTGTTTAACGTATGAGGTTGTTTATGACTACAATTTTCACTCACTCTCTTGTTGTCTTCACGCTCTGTTGAACCATTGTCAAGTATGTATTCTATGTCAGGAGAAAGCCAACCCTTGATATTTGGAGATGAAAATAATTTGTGGGCAGTCAACTGTCATTCCATCTTTATAGCTGATGAAGCTTGGATATCCATAACTCAACAAAACTATTAGGTCACATCAGTCAGTATGTCACCTACAGAACTTGGCCTGCAAGAGAGATTCCACATGAAACCTACTCATCTGAGCTCAAATATAAACTATAACAACTCCACGGTGAGAATTCACTAAGATACTGGATGTTTAGCTCTTCAACAGTGAATATCCAAAGACAGATTTGTTATGGAGAAGAGGGATAATGTGTTATATTCCTCAAATGAAGGTGAGCAGCTGTTGTATTATAATTGTTTTGACAATCTAGAAACCAAAGCCCTTTTCTCTAATATCCTCAGAGGTTTCGTTATAATTTGCCATTGCAATGAGGAGAGTGATAATCCCCTATTCCCTGAATAGGCACTGAGAAAGAACATTTGTGATTGGTTGTTTTCCAGCATCCAACCCTACATTTTCTTCAAGACAGACATTTAAAGAATTCTGTACCTTTTCCTGTATATTTATTTTCTTCTTCTGGAGTAGGACTTTCTACAGTGGTAGAACTTTATTTATCATTTGCAATTTAGGAAATCTGATAAAATTTTATTCTGGATAACAGGGCCCAGTCCTCATTACCGGACACCCAGTTATTAGACACTATCAGGGAATAAAATGTAAATGCTGATGTGGGTGACAGAATTGAAAAGCAGTTGAATGAATGGTCGCCACACAACTGACACAGGATAAATGGCAAGGATAAATACTGATGTCTTGTTTGTTTGTTTTTAAACAAGTGTTTTAGCTAAGAGATAATGAAACAAAGAATCAAGAAAGAAGGATGGGAGTTACAGTAGTCAAGAACCTACTAACACCAGAGTAATGGTCAGTAAGTAGTATAGAAGCAGTGTCAGGAGGAAAGAGGAAGAGAAGGAGAGTATAAGCTAAGTGTTGGGTTGTGTTTTAATGCTTGATAGATCCACTCTTTCTAATATATATTTAATTGTAGCTTTACAATATCAGGTTTCCACGGGGTTCAGGGAGGGCTGGACTGCGTTTTTTATGTTCTATTTATTTGAAATTGAGAATTTTCTGTAAAGGCTCTTTTCTCATATAATTCTTCAAACCCCATAAGTGTCATTATTCCATCACATTTATTTGCCTTTGATGGCTGTTGCAGAGGGAGATAGAAGAAGCTAATGTGTTTTGCAAATAATAATGAACAAATTACACACTCCAGTGTTGATGTGCTGAAAATAAATAGTACCATCTCAGTTTTCTCCCAAGCTTTTGGAACTGTCTCTGGCTTCTATTTTACTTTCATGTTTTGTTTTCTTCGCTACATATGAGATGTTTCTTTGAGGAAATTTTTTTTGCTACCATGCTATTATTAATATTTACTGACTGACTATAAAATTTTTCACCCAACAAATGAAACCCTTGATGGATCAGAAGAAATATATGTCTCCATGTAGACATCATGGAAATATTTATCCTGTAGCATGAACCATCGTTGGTGAACCTTAAGACAATCCTCTTATGTTTGAGTTCATGAATGACTTTTTTGTGATTACTTTTTTATTTTGGAGTTGGTCGATGTGCAGGTTCATATTAACCGGTAGGGGATTTGCTTTCTATCTGTGGCTGTTTGTGTCATGTCCTCTCCTATCTTGCTGAAAGTTTTTGGGAACTGCGATCTTACTTGGGGATACGTATAAGGATCATCTTTGAAACAAAGACTCCCTGGACCCAGAGCAGAGATGTCAAATAACAATCTCTAGGGCACTGGCATGTTGAGCAAGCCTCTATGGTGATTCAAATTCATTCCCTGTCTGAATCTTCATGGAGGATAGGATAGGATTCAGGATGAATCACCAAAAAACAAAAACAAAAACAAAAACAAAAACAAAAAACCAAAAAAAACAAAAAAACAAAAAAAAAAACAGAAAAAAGAATTATTGTAGCCCTCGTCTAAAGAGGTGTTTGGTTCTTAGGAACAGTGGTATGAGTTGCCAGAATATGTCGGATTTTCTCAGACAGTATTATATACAATTTGCTTTCCTGCTTTCTCTGGTTAACTTTTAATATAGTGGTCCCCAGACAGGTGAAGTTTTGACCCCAGAAAATATTTGACGATATTTAGAGGCATTTTTGATTATCATAGGTGATATGTCAAGCAGCTAGAAGGAATATATACTGTTAACATCTTACAATGCATTAGGCATCTCTTGTGTTACTCAAGCCCCCCCCCCCAACATACAGAGGATTTGATGATGTTTGATGTCCAAGCCCATAGTATCAGACAGGAATTTGTTATTTCATAGACTTTTTTTTTTTTTTTAGCATTTATTTTCCATCTTGACTTAAATGCATGTGGCTCACATGGAATATAGAGGGTTGTCTGTTTTACTCTTTCTACATTTTAATATTAATGTAGATCAAAACACCCTTGTAGATTCAAAATAATATTTGACTAAACTATTAGACATCCTGTGGCCTGGGAAAATTAACTCAAAACTTAAATGATTATGACATCCCACAACAAAAATTTGTGGCCCAAAATGTCAAGTGTCAAAAAAAAAGAAAGATCATATTATGTATAACCAATCCCTTAAGGAAAATATCAAGGGGCCCAGCATTGAAAAGAGTGAGGCAGGCCCAGTCAAAAACAATGATGAGGGTCTATACAGACATTGGACGAAGTAGATAAGATATCTAAGTACTGGGCCAGTCACAGCTAATAGTAGTAGGGAAATTTGAAACCCAGAGAAAGACATGCTTATAGCAATTCTGCTTTGTCTATGTTATATAAAATGTTAGCAATGTATGTCACTTAGTTTCAAAATTAGAACAACTTTAGTATCATCATTAAGATAGTAGTTTATATTCTTAGTACCTAGCACCACTCCCAGACATTACATAAGAATAAGCTACTTTGGAATAATCAGGCCTATGAAAAGTTCTCCATCAAATTTATCTTCTCATGGCTCCGGGAACCCTGCTAAAAGAGGAAACATAAGAAGTGTGGAGCCAGAGGGGATAGAGGACACCAAGAAACCAAAGCCCTCTACATCAAGCAGACTCACATATGTGTGAAGGTACAGAGGCTGAAGCAGTCTGCAAGGACATCCACCACATTTGGACCTAGAGCTTAAAGGAGAAGTAGACACATTGCCCAACCCAAATCCAGGTGCTATCTCCAATTGATAACCACTCAGTTATCCAGTTACCAGAAAATCCAGTGTTTTCCAAGGGAGTCTCGCTGGAAACGAGTTGCTTGAATGTAGGTTGAATGCAGAGCAAGATGACCAATAGAAAACAATCTCAATAGCATCTGTGAAGGTTCCTTGTCTTACAGTGTCATAGCAGGGTTTTTTTGTTATCTATCTATCTATCTATCTATCTATCTATCTATCTATCTATCTATCAATCATTTTAACATTCCCATTTCAAATAATATTCCCCTTCCTGGTTTCCCATTCACACCTCTCTTCCCCTTTGCTCTGCCACCCACTCCTTCCTCACTGCTCTAGCATCTCCTACACTTGGGCATCAAGCATCCACAAGAAATAGGGCCTTCCCTCCAATTGATGCCAGATAAGGTAATCCTCTGCTACATATGTGTCTGGAGCCATGGAATCTTCCATGTATATGCTTTGGTTGGTAGTTTAGTTCTTGGGAGCTCTGGGTGGCCCAGTTAGTTGATATTGTTCTTCCTATGGGGTTGCAACCCCCTTCAGTTCCTTCAGTCCTTGCTCCAAATCTTCCATTGGAGTCTGAGGACTCAATCTGATAGTTGGATGTATCTCCATCTATATTTGTCAGATGCTGGCAAAACCTCTCAGGGCACAGCCTTATCAGGATCCTGTCAGCAAGCACTTCTTGGCATCAGCAGTAATGTCTGTGTTTTTTGTCTCCACATTGGATGGATCCCTGGGTAGGTCTCTGGATGGCCTTTTCTTTAGTCACTGCTCCATTTTGTCCCCATATTTCCTTTGGACAGGAAAAATCCAGGTTTAAAAATTGTAAGATGCATGGGTGGCCCCATCCCACAGCTGCGGACTGTGCTTATCTACTGTAGGTGGTTTCTACAGGTTTTATCTCCACTCTGTTGGGTATTTCAGCTTAAGTCATTCCTGTTGGGCCCTGGGAGCTTCTGGCTTCCCTGGAGTCTGGGACTTTCTAGTGGATACCCCCAGTTCTCAATACCCCACTGATACATATTTCTATTCAATTTTCTGACCTTCTGTACTTTTCTCCTGTCCCTTCCTATACCTGGTCTTGCCCCATTTTTCCCTTCACATCTCCCTTCCTCCATGTACCTCCTGTTATTATTTTGTTTCCCCTTCTATGTATGACTGAAGCATATACCCTTTGGTTTTCCTTCTTCTTAAGCTTCATATTGTTTATGGATTGTATACTAGGTAATCTGAGATTTTGGGCTAATAGCCACTTATCAGTGAGTTTATTTTTTTTTAATTGTGTCTTTGGAATTTTTTTTTTAAATTTTACTTCATTTGTAATTTTTCTCACCTCTTTTTACCAAACAGGTCCTATGCACATGCACATGTACATGCACACACACACACAACCTCCCAGTTTAGTGGTTTTATGAGATTCCTGCTTGGGTGAACATGTGAGTCTGTTTTTTGTGTTATGTAAATATTCAGCTTATTGTTGATTACACAAGAGTAGTTTGTATTGTTTCTGTTTAACTATAGAAAAAAGTGCTAAACTCTGAGAGTCACAATTGCAGTCAACTAATAAGTAATTTACTAGTGTTGCTGTACTAATTATATGTTACTTATGATATTATTAACCAGTTTGCGATATTGGTAAAAATATTTTATGTTCTTATATGATTGTGTTTGAAAATGTTCCATGCCGGACCTAAAACTGTACTACAGAGCAATTGTGATAAAAACTGCATGGTACTTGTATAGTGACAGACAAGTAGACCAATGGAACAGAATTGAAGACCCAGAGATGAACCCACACACCTATGGTCACTTGATCTTTGACAAGGGAGCTAATACCATCCAGTGGAAAAAAGACAGCATTTTCAACAAATGGTGCTGGCACAACTGGCGGTTATCATGTAGAAGAATGAGAATTGATCCATTTCTATCTCCTTGTACTAAGGTCAAATCTAAGTGGATTAAGGAACTCCACATAAAAGCAGAGACACTGAAACTTATAGAGGAGAAAGTAGGGAAAAGCCTAGAAGACATGGCTAGAGGGGAAAAATTCCTGAATAGAACAGCAATGGCTTGTGCTGTAAGATCAAGAATCGATAAATGGGACCTCATAAAATTGCAAAGCTTCTGCAAAGCAAAAGACACCGTCAATAAGACAAAAAGGCCACAAACAGATTGGGAAAGGATCTTTACCTATCCCAAATTGGATAGGGGACTAATATCCAATATATATAAAGAACTCAAGAAGGTGGACTTCAGAAAATCAAATAACCCCATTAAAAATGGGGCTCAGAGCTGAACAAAGAATTCTCACCTGAGGAATGCCGAATGGCTGAGAAGCACCTGGAAAAATGTTCAACATCCTTAATCATCAGGGAAATGCAAATCAAAACAACCCTGAGATTCCACTTCACTCCAGTCAGAATGGCTAAGATCAAAAATTCAGGTGACAGCAGATGCTGGCGAGGATGTGGAGAAAGAGGAACACTCCTCCATTGTTGGTGGGATTGCAGGCTTGTACAACCACTCTGGAAATCAGTCTGGCGGTTCCTCAGAAAATTAGACATAGTACTACCGGAAGATCCAGCAATAACTCTTCTGGGCATATATCCAGAAGATGTCCCAACTTGCAAGAAGGACACATGCTCCACTATGTTCATAGCAGCCTTATTTATAATAGCCAGAAGCTGGAAAGAACCCAGATGCCCCTCAACAGAGGAATGAATACAGAAAATGTGGTACATTTACACAATGGAATACTACTCAGCTATTAAAAAAATGAATTTATGAAATTCCTAGGCAAATGGATGGACCTGGAGGGCATCATCCTGAGTGAGGTAACCCAATCACAAAGGAACTCACACAATATGTACTCACTAATAATTGGATATTAGCCTAGAAACTTAGGATACCCAAGATATAAGATACAACTTGCTAAACACATGAAATTCAAGAAGAAGGAAGACCAAAGTGTGGACACTTTACCCCTTCCTAGAAATGGGAACAAAACACCCATGGAAGGAGTTACAGAGACAAAATTTGGAGCTGTGACAAAAAGATGGACCATCTAGTGATTGCCATATTCAGGGATCCCTCCCATAATCAGCTTCCAAACACTGACACCATTGCACACACTAGCAAAATTTTGCTGAAAGGACCCAGATATAGCTCTCTCTTGTGAGACTATGCAGGGGCCTAGCAAATACAGAAGTGGATGATCACAGTCAGCTATTGGATGGGTCACACGGCCCCCAATGCAGGAGCTAGAGATATTACCCAAGGAGCTAAAGGGAACTGCAACCCTATAGGTGGAACAACAATATGAACTAACCAGTATCCCGGAGCTCTTGTCTCTAGCTGCATATGCATCAAAAGATGGCCTAATCAGCCATCACTGCAAAGAGAGGCCCATTGGACTTGCCACCTTTAGATGCCCCAGTACAGGGGAACACCAGGGCCAAAAAGGGGGAGTGGGTGGGTAGGGGATTGGGGGGTGGATATGGGGGACCTTTGGGATAGCATTGAAAATGTAAACGAGGAAAATATCTAATAAAAAAAATAAAAAAAAAGAAAGTGTTCCATGAAGTTACACTTGGCTGTCTTTCTGAAATGTTTTGTTGGAGGTATTTTTTTTTAATATTTTGGGAATCGTTATAAATAAAAATTGGTTAATATAAATGAAATAAAATAAAAGTAGTTGTATAAAATAAAAGTGGTTATAATTAAAACAATCAATGCTGCCTGCAGTTGCCCCCTTCCCTGCCTCTGGCTTTGGCACTGCCATAGGAGTGGACAAGACCTGAGACCCTGGCTACCTGCCCTGCACAAGGTTCCCCTTCTGAGAGCTTTAACACTTTAGCCATTTCCAGCTGGACCAGAGATTCATGGAATCCCTGGTTCCACGGATGATGACACCAGTGTGCATGAATACATGCCTACAGAAACGCATACAAACACACACACACACACACACACACACACACACACACGAACAAATACAAACAAAGGCAAAGAAAAATCCTTGAGCATTTTCTGTATGTAAACAAAGGTAGCACTTGTCATAGAATTTTATATCAAGGAAATAGTCTGGTTTTGGTCAGGACTCTGTAGAAATTGATTGCTGTAATTTGTTCTTATCACAAATGAGTAAAGGCAGAGTTGTAAGGTTTTTTTGTTTTCTTCTAAGTTCGAAGAGCTAGTTGCTTGCTGATGAGGTTTGCACTGAATGTAGAAATGCCAAAGAGAAAAGGATTTTAAATAGGACAGCTGTGACATGAAAAATTACAATCTGGAAGAAGAAAAATATTTTTGTATGGACTGCCTCTGTATCAAAATAATTGTGTAGCTCCTACTCTACTTCAGATATAATCTAGATAAATTTTCTAACTGTGGCAGTCATCTGTCAGGAAGGGGAACTCTGGCTCTTACTTTAAATGGTATCTTTTGGATTGAGGTCATCTAAAATGGACATGAAATGTCAATTTCATATGTTATAGTGGCACATTGCATATTGCTTTAAGTAAGGTTATGTCTGCCTTACCCATAAAATGTCAGTGATTTAGGTCTCATTTGAAATGAAGTAAGCAGGCATAGCAGCTAAAGGTACTGCACGGCCATTTCTGACAAAGCCAAACTATGTCTGCAACTTCCTCAGCCTGGATGTAACAGGTATTCCAAGGCTGTGTGTATTATCTCTAGCCTTACACTTGCCATTCCCTAAAAATGATAGTTTGAAAAGGGAGTTTAAAAGGTTGCTTTATTTAAACTGTCTGTTGCATACAGGTGGTTCAACTAACTTATATTTGTGGGGTGTTCCATGAGACTTTAACATGTTGGATGGCTTGTGGAATTTTTGAAGCAATCAGACTGCTTCTGGAGAGCCACTCCTACTCCAGACAGAAACATCATGTAGCTGAATAAATAGGAAAACATATATTTATATCATCATCATCATCATGAACAATGACATTAATAATAAAGACCATGAGCACAATGGAAGGTAGACAGCAAGTAATGAAAAGTGTCAAGGTCAAAGGAGCTGGAGAAATATCCCCCAGCTGCAACAGGAAGGGAGAGGGCTGTGCATAGTCTGCCATTCATTACCTGCATCTTGCTGAGACTGAATGGTGTGCTGTCTTCTTGCTATCATATAATTTTTTATCTTTTCTTTTGGACTCCATTGTTCTCATCACAGTATATGATATTATCTTTGCAAAACTCAGATATTTCTGCAAAGAGGAAAATATGTATTCTACTAAGAGCTTCTGCATCAGAAAACTGACCTTCTGCACATATGTTTGCCTATGTTGGGCAATTTCCAAAGAGGAAGAAACTTCAACTGACTGGCAGTTGTGATGCTTAATCTTATGTGAAATTGACTGTGCCATAGGGTGTTTGGATTAAATGTTATTCCTGAATGAGTCTGTGAGGATGTTTCTAGATGAGATTTAAATTTGAGTCAGTGAATTAGATTGTTCTCTCTAATGTGGGTGGACATTGTCCAATCTGTTGAAAGTCTAAATAGAACAAAGAGGCAGAAGGAGAAGGAATTCATTCATTCATGTTCTAGAATATAAGTCTTCTGCCAGAGGACTGAGCTTAGTACCATTTTAGCTACCATGTTTCTCAGAAAATGAAACTAAACTGAAATTAAATAGTTGCCTCAATCCTAGTTAGTATCTGTCAGATAATTAAAATTGACTTGCCTTATCATATGAGCCAATTCCCTATAGTAAATCTATTATATATCATATATCTTGTCATTCTCTCATATATGTGTTTATCATAAATTTATAAAACTACTCAGTAGAGATTTATGAAAATTATAAACCTATATATCCTAAGATGTGTATTTATTTATGGAGATAGTAGCAAAGCCATAAAATCATAGGTGTAGTGTAATGCATGAATGAGAAAGAGACGGGGTTTCTGAAAAATAGGACAAAGAAATTTATCTATGATAATGTTAATGGATGTGTGACAGTGTGATCTTCTGAGGGCTGGATTGGTACATATGCCAGAGCATTCCGTGTTTATAAAGATTCCCTAAATAGAATCTCATAAACTAAGATTCACAAGGTTTCTTGGTCCTAGTCACCTGTACTATCTCAGTCACGCTTTCATAGTGTCCTGGCCAACAATAAAAGGATCCATTTACAAAGTAGTTAGGTTGAAACAAGTGAATAATTCTGTACTAACACAGTTGGAAAAAATTAGATCATCTTCAAAATGTACCCTGCCTAGGAAGACAAGAATTCTGTTTGGTGTAAGTGCCCAGTTACTTAGTAATGAGGTGCATGAATCTCCTGAGGACTTAATAACTTCTCACATACTAGAATTAGATTGGACACTGCCACCCTCTTTCCTGTCTACATTAATTTCCATGCAGTACATTTCATCACAGCCATGGCTATGATCCCAGCTTTCCTAGATATGATAGAATCAGAAGGAACATAATGTAATCTAATACTGAAACTGTGAAGTACTTCAAGCTGTCTTGAAACTGTAACCCAGTTAAAGGGCCATGGAGGTAGATGGTCACTGGAATTTTAATGGGGTGTTCATGGACGTTACAATTTAAAGGCACTACTTAAAGGCAAATTGGTTGATGAGTATCTCAACAGGTAAGCGAGTCTAGAAACAAAAGCCTTGGTAAGCATATGATGATACAGGGTTGATCATTCTCCTGTGTAGAAGCCATTGCATTTATATCTATCTATAAGGTTTATTTATATCTATCTATCTATCTATCTATCTATCTATCTATCTATCTATCTATCTATCTATCTATCAGGTTTATTTATTTTAATTTTATGCATAGCTGTGAATGTCTTCATGACTATATATGTGCCTTGTGTGTCCCTGGTCCTTGGGGAGGCTGGAATCGTTTGTCAGTCCTTCTAGAACTGAAACTACAGATATTTACATCCACCATGTGGATATTTTTGGACTAAGCCCAGGTCCTCTGCAAGAACAGCAAGATTGATTAACTTCTGGGCCACTTGTCCAGCCCTGATTCCTAAAGTTCTTGAGATTGGGCTTTATACAGCCCAAGCTGGCCTTGAACTTGCTATGTAGTCTTGGACCTCCTGATTGTCCTACCTTGGGATTTATAGCAATTGCACTTCCAGTTGCAGTTCATGGGGTGTTGAGGAACTGAGCTCGGGTTCATGAAAGCTAGAGAAGCACTCTCCCACTGGACTTACAGCTACAGCTCTGCCCTCAAGCTTCTGTCCTTCTTCACTCTGGCATATATGTGCAATCTTCCCTTGCAGATCCCAAAATCAACCTAAAAACTCAACATCTCAAGTCCTTACCTTGAACTTCAGGAGGAAAACACATTTTTCTTGTTTAAGTAGAAGGAAATAGACACCCCTGTTGTCTAAGCTATCTTATTTTCACATGCTACATCAAAATTCTATCACATAGAATAACTGGACTATAACTTTTATTGATCTGCCAGTTGGGAATTCATGTTTACACAACCTGATGACATTTTATCTAGTAGGATCTCAATTACTGATTCAGTTATTGCTGTTTGTAATATGTGTTAAAATGTTGGAAGGGTTCATCAGGTTACTTCTGGGAGTTCACTTGTTCTATTCACAAAGTCATCATCTATATTAACTAATCAGCTTCCCGGTGGGTCCCACTTTGTGGATGTATATGTATATGTATATGTATGTGTATGTGTATATGTATATGTATATGCATGGTTTAATTTTATGTATATGAGTACACTGTAGCTGTCTTTAAGCATCTGAAGAGGTACTGGATCCCATTACAGATGGTTGTGAGCCACCATGTGGTTGCTGGGAATTGAGCTCAGGACCTCTGGAAAAACAGTCAATGCTCTTAACCAGGGCCAATTAAGTCTTGTCTGCTTGTGGTGACACAGAAGGAGAGATGTCCCCCTTATCTCCATCAGCTCTCATCACCTATGGCAGGCAGGAGAGTTGACACTGGGATCATGAGAGAACTTGTCATGTCCCTCCTGGGACAATGAAACATTCAGGAGAGCAGGCCCTGACTCTCACTTGGACATCAGGATAGAGCTGACCTTTTCAGGGATTCTAGTGAGCTGGCCCCAAGGATGTGAGAGCAGAAGAGCTGGTAGGCTCTGATCCAGGAAATAGCATTTGCCTCACTTCAGCATCTATCCCATCAATGAACTGCTAAGTACATGAAGGGGTCAGTCCTACAGATCCAAAATTATAGGATCTCCATGACTCGGGGAATCAACCTGTGTCATAACCAAGAGGAGTCCCAGCAAGATTCTATTGTTAAGAGTATCAGAGGTGAAATGCCTTGTACCAGATCAACAAGTTATTGCAATGAACATTTGCAAGGAAAAGAAGTGTGGATGAAAGGGTAGACTGTGGGACACTCTGACACAGTTTCTACACAATGTTTTTTTTTTTCTTTGTTCCAGAGGAGGTTGCAAGAGTAGAGAGCAACAAGGGGAGGGGGAAATGAGTAAGATTGAGGTGCATGATGTGAAATTCAGAAAGAATCAATAAAAAAGTAAAAGGTACAGACAAGTAGACGAAAGGAACAGAATTGAAGACCCAGAGATGAACCCACACACCTATGGTCACTTGATCTTTGACAAGGGAGCTAAAACCATCCAGTTGAAAAAAGACAGCATTTTCAACAAATAGTGCTGGCACAACTAGTGGTTATTATGTAGAAGAATGTGAATTGATCCATTCCTATCTTCTTGTATTAAGGTCAACTCTAAGTGGATTAAGGAACTCCACATAAAACCAGAGACACTGAAACTTTATAGAGGAGAAAGTAGGGAAAAGCCTCAAAGATATGGGTACAGAGGAAAATTCCTGAATAGAACAGCAATGGCTTGTCCTGTAAGATTGAGAATCAATAAATGGGACCTCATAAAGTTGCAAAGCTTCTGCAAGGCAAAAGACACCGTCAATAAGACAAAAAGACCACCAACAGATTGGGAAAGGATCTTTACCTAATCTAAATCAGATAAGGGACTAACATCCAATATATATATAAAGAACTCAAGAAGGTGGACTCCAGAAAATCAAATAACCCCATTAAAAATGGGGCTCAGAGCTGAACAAAGAATTCTAACCTGAGGAATACTAAATGGCAGAGAAGCACCTGAAAAATTGTTCAACATCCTTAATCATCAGGGAAATGCAAATCAAAACAACCCTGAGATTCCATCTCACACCAGTCAGAATGGCTAAGATCAAAAATTCAGGTGACAGCAGATGCTGGTGAGGATGTGGAGAAAGAGGAACACTCCTCCATTGTTGGTGGGATTGCAAGCTTGTACAACCACTCTGGAAATCAGTCTGGCGGTTCCTCAGAAAATTGGACATAGTACTACTGGAGGATCCAGCAATATCTCTCCTGGGTATATATCCAGAAGATATCCCAACTGGCAAGAACAACACATGCTCCACTATGTTCATAGCAGCCTTATATATAATAGCCAGAAGTTGGAAAGAACCCAGATGCCCCTCAACAGAGGAACAGATACAGAAAATGTGGTACATCTATACAATGGAGTACTACTCAGCTATTAAAAAGAATGAATTTATGAAATTCCTAGGCAAATGAATGGACCTGGAGGGCATCATCCTGAGTGAGGTAACACATTCACAAAGGAACTCACACAATATGTACTCACTGATAATTGGATATTAGCCCAGAAACTTAGGATACACAAGATATAAGATACAATTTTCTAAACGCATGAAACTTAAGAAGAATGAAGACCAAAGTGTGGACACTGTGCCCCTTCTTAGAAATGGGAACAAAACACCCATGGAAGGAGTTACAGAGACAAAGTTTGGAGCTGTGAGGAAAGGATGGACCATCTAGTGATTGTCATATCCAGGGATCCACCCCATAATCAGCTTCCAAATGCTGACACCATTGCATACACTAGCAAGATTTTGCTGAAAGGACCCAGATATGGCTGTCTCTTGTGAGACTATGCCGGGGCCTAGCAAACACAGAAGTGGATGCTCACAGTCAGCTTTTGGATGGAGCACAGGGCCCCCAATGGAGGAGCTAGAGAAAGTAGCCAAGGAGCTAAAGGGATCTGCAACCCTATAGGTGGAACAACATTATGAACTATCCAGTACCCCAGAGCTCTTGACTCTAGCTGCATATGTATCAAAAGATGGCTTAGTCGGCCATCACTGGAAAGAGAGGCCCATTGGACTTGCAAACTTTTTATGCCCCAGTACAGGGGAATGCCAGGGCCAAAAAGTGGGAGTGGGTGGGTAGGGGAGTTGGGGGGAGGGTATGGGGGACTTTGGGGATAGCATTGGAAATGTAAATGAGGAAAATACCTAATAAAATATTTTTAAAAAGTAAAAGTTATATCTCTAGGCATTGCATACTATATTAATAATAGGAATTAAAAAATAATATATAGTGATTGCACAGAGAAATATATTTCATTATACATTTTCATATATGTGGAGATGTCATTTGCATATATATTCACAAATATAAATTTTCATCCACACACATACACACACACAGAAAAACAACTTTGGTTATATTTATTGTCTGCATATTGGTGGTACAGATCTTTGAGAATATTCATGCTTCTAGTTTCATATACCTTTGTGTGTGTATGTGAGAACATGACTATATATTTGTTTGACTGTAGTATATGTGCTTATGTTATATGTGCTTGGGTGGATGCTGATACACACTGTCTGCTTGTGTATGCAGAGAGCAAAGAATAGAGTCAAGATGCCCCCTCTAACTCTCTCAGCCTTACTTCTTTGAGACAAAGTAAGATGCTACCATGAGGAGCTGTGAGGAAGGCCAGCAAGTCTCAGCAATTCTCTTGTCTTCTGTCCCCCACAGCACTGTGGTCACGGCTGTGTACACGGACATACCTGCCATTTTATGTGGGTGCTGGGAACCAAACTCATATCCTCATGATAGTACAAGTACCGTTATTCACTTATCCATACTCCCAGTTCCAATCCACTTTTTTAAAAAAAATATCAATTCTCTATATTGTTGGGAACAAAATAAAGTGGGAGGGGAGGCCTGGGGAGGTCCTGGGGAAGAAGGGAAAGAAAAGGGGTCCATGTCCGGCCAGAGTTACTGTGTTCTGGTCAGATGAATGCAGACAGAGCTCCCGGCACTTTCCACACAGCCCTGGGTGAGCATCTAAGGCTGACCCCACTCAGTGTGGGGTGGAGAAGGGCCAGGACCAGACCTGGGACCCTGGAGCTACCTTTCTAAAGCCCCAGGGTTGTAGGAGAGAGGGATGAAGGAAGGAGTCCTCAACACTGAACAGAGTGTGCAGCAGGTCTTGATGGATCAGAGACTCTCTATGGTTTAAGAGCTTTATTATATAAATGCAGGGGGAAAGAGAAAAGTTAGGAAAAGAGAGGAGGGGTGGCTAGAGAGAAAGAGAGAGAAAAAGGGAGAGAGGAGAGGAAAGAAGATAAAGAGAAAGGGAAAAGGAAAGAGAAGTGAAAGAAGTGAGAGGTAAGAGGACAAATGAGTAAGAGAGTAAGAGAGAGCCAGGTGGGGGCTGAACAACCCGTTTTATGGACTTTATTGTTGCTAGGTATTGGGGTGGGGTTTAGCCTGAAGGTCAGAAGCTTGGGCCATTGCTTACATGACTACTGACCATGCTTCTCCTGTGGGGGCTATGGGAGGTGGTAACTTAGTCAGGGGCCAGAGTACCAGGAGCATGAGGGAACACCTACCATGTCATGTAGGTAAACTATGACCATCGGGGTTCAGACCTCAGCTCGACTAGATACCAGCCTGAAATTCCCTGAACTATATGAGGAAAATTACAATATTTATCTTTCTCAGTCTAGTTTTCCTTTTTATAAAATAAGTTGAGAGTCTTGTTTTGGGAAGAATTACTAAATTGTTCTAGAAACATCTTTATGAATGAAAGAAGGTGGCAGGAAGCACAATGAAGAGTGAATTTGACTGGAAGCACTGATGAGAGTCAGATGATTGTTGTCTTTGAAGGGAGAATGAACAGGGCTGCTCAGTAGTTTGAGAGTTCCCTACAAACTGGAAAATGCTGGAAATAGACACTTTTATCGATTGTACAAGAGGAGCCAGGGCAAGCTCTAACATCACTTGATTTTAGTCACATGACTTCAGCCTTTGAACTTCTGACTTTCATACCTGTAAGATATGACAATGTGTCTGGTCTCCAGAGCTTGTCAACTATCAAGTGGACTCTGAGATTTTTTTTTAATGTTTTTATGTTTTTTTTTATGGTTTTTTGTTTGTTTTCTTTTTAGTATGAATCCCCCCACTTTCTTTATCAACTGCCAAATGCCTCTGTCCTCTCTACCATTCATCTCTTCAGCCTGATGGTCCTTGTCAAAGGACATAAGAAAGACTATGATGATAGCATTTCAGCTGCTTAGAGTCTTTTCTCTTTCCAGTCCAGCAGCTATATGGGAATGTTCTCTTTGTCTTTCCATCCTCTTCCCCAACTACCTTCTCCCTGCTAATTTCTCACAGTCATATTCGGGATGTGATGGTACAGTTTTCAGAACCAACACATCCAGGCATTAGATCTTGCTACCACCATTACATGTGCATGGTCTGGATGCAGTTCATATTCATTTTATGATATGTTAATAACTTTAATAAAAGTCACATGAACTGTTTACAAATGAACTCAGTGGACATAGCTCCAGTTTCCTATGACACTGATTATTGGCTGGAAGTAAAATGAAGAGATAAATAGTACATACTCTTATATCCCTTGCAGTGTTTGTGGAACCACCTGTCCCTAAATATGATTAACAAAGATAACATATTTTGATAAATTATTTCATAATATTCTCCAGATCTCGTAGCCTTTCTACTTGACTTTTAGTTTTAAGAGTCAAGGCCATTGATAGTATGCCTCCCTTTTGGGGATAAGAATGGAAGTGGATGAGAGGGAAGTAAGGATTATATTTGATCAAGACACATTAGCTGCACATATGATATACTTAAATAGTAAGCAAAATCAAATGTACTTACTTATTGCTTTAGTGTTAAGCATCTTTTCCCTTCCCAGTTCTGAAGCTCTTACAACTGCCCTTTCAAGTGATAGAAACTTGAAGGCATGTATGATGGAGAAGGTGGAAAAGGAGGAAGAGGATTGGAGAGAAGATATGAAAGGAGGAAACTTCATATTTCATTAAAAATAAGGATCTGATTTCTCAACCTAGTTGTGATGGTCTTCTCTAAAGTGATCGTTTACAATTTTGACATTTCTTTGATAAGCAATTCTTTGTAATTTCATCCACACATTAGTGAGACATAGCCTGGTGGGGGATTTCAGGTACACTTTGGTCATTCCTGTGTCCTGGCCCTCTCTTCTTGTCACATTCCAATTCTTTCTAGCCCCAAAGTTCTAGTTTATCCTTTAGAGTGTACACTTGTGGCTGTGCTATTTTGATGCCTGGAAAAAAAATCTTATCAATCTTAGGAGTGTGGCAAGGTTAGACTGAGCTTTACAGTATTTTTTTTTTTCAGTTGACTGAGAGTATGAAGGTGGTTTGGATAATAAAGACAAACTAGAGCAGCAAGAAACTATCATAAAGTTATGCTAAGTCATTGTCAAAACTCAATCTTTTGTTAAATATTTACCTTTTGATATTGAGATTAATTGCAATGAAATATGAATGTGTATACTCTGAAAGGTTTTTTTGTTTGTTTGTTTGTTTGTTTGTTTGTTTGTTTTTGAGACCTGGTTTCTCTGTATTGCCTGACTGTCCTGGAATTCACTCTGTAGACCAGGCTGGCCTCAAACTCAGAAATCTTCCTGCCTCTGCCTCCAAGTGCTGGGATTAAAGGTGTGCGCCACCACGCCTGGTTTCTGCAAGTCCTATATACTAGTATAGAATCATATAGCTTCATGGAGTAAGAGAGGGTGCCATACAAACCCAGGACACTAATTCCTTCCCTAGAAAGAGTTTTATTTTGTTTTACAAAATGAAATTTTGATGATGAGATTCTCTTTTTAAAAGAATGTATTGTCGCCACGTTTGTGTACATCTGTGCTGTAATGGAAGAGATTTCCGTTTGTGACTTAGTGTGTATGCATGTGAGATGCATTGATTGGTATGTGTGTGTGTGTAGAGGACACAGAAAAAAACTTTGTGGAGAGAGCTGAGATCTCTTCTAGTTTTTTTTTTCCATTTTTTATTAGGTATTTAGCTCATTTACATTTCCAATGCTATACCAAAAGTCCCCCATACCCACCCACCCCCACTCCCCTACATACCCACTCCCCCTTTTTGGCCCTGGCGTTCCCCTGTACTGGGGCATACAAAGTTTACGTGTCCAATGGGCCTCTCTTTCCAGTTTTATGTGTGTTCTAGGGATCATACTCTGGTCACTTAGTCTGCTTTGAAAAAATGTTTATTCACTGATCTTTTTTTAGATTGGCATCATCTTTGTTTCTTCTTTCTTTAGAGTATTTATTTGATAATCTATAATTAAGTATTTTATTAAAGTAGCTGTGTTATAGAAATTCACAAGGTATCAGGAAAAATTAACTGTAATATTTAATTTTATATCAATAGGTAATTAGGAATGCAAGTATTTACTACATGTTAATATTAGTCATTGATTTTATTTACTATGCTATTTGGAAATAATTAAGTTGATGTACTTATTATATCTTCATTTTTAAACAATTGACATCAGGATTATATATTAAACACAAACATTCATTTTTTAAGATGAGTAATATATATTTTTGTTTTTGCTGATCACATAATTCGGTAACTTCCTAAGTTATTTTGCTTTGCCTTCTAATAAAATGTGCATGTTAATGACTGGAACATGGCTCAGTGTTCAAAAGCACTTGCTGCTCTTATAGAGGATATGACCTTTGTTCCCAGAACTGACAAGTGGATAATAACCATCCATTATACAGTTGTAGGGAATATGATACCTTCTTCTGACATCTGTTGATACCAGGAACACATGTGGTGCAACTATGCATGCAGGTAAAATGCTTAAAATAAAATAATATAAAAAATTAAAAGTGTATATATGTCCCAGCAATTATACACACATACAAACCTAGATGTAACCCCATTAGTTGCCTTTGTCATTGTCAGTGCTCCCTAATATTTTCTATTGTATTTTATTGTAAAGCATACTCTGTCTTGACCCACAATATTGGTTTCAAAACTTGCCAGCAGTTGTCACCTTCAGCTGTTTCTTTAAATGTGGTATGGTGGAAAAATGAAGAGATGTCTTCTGGTTTTAGTCCCTTCTCTTCTAGGTGTTAGTTATGTGTCTTCTTGTCTGAAAAAAAAAAAAAAAAAACCAAACAAACAAAAAACAAACTGTTAATGATCAGACCTTCCCAAGGCAACCAAAGAACCCAGTGCCCAAGACTTAACCACTGTTGTCTTGGACATCTCTCATGGTCAGTCCATAGCATTGTAGGAAAAGTCTCATCCAGTCTGCTACTATTGGTAGCTATGTGTTCTTCATTGCCTAGATAAAACAACAACAACAATAACTACTACTACTATTACTACTACTACTAAAACTAAACAAAAATCCCAAAACCAAGCAAATCAAACCAACTAATCAAGTATACAACAAAAACAACATCCCTCCCACCCCCAAACAAAAGTACAAAGAAGGTCATGATTAATCACCATTTTACATTCTATATCACTGCTGCCCCTTATGTTACAATAATTTAACTCCCTTACCTGAATCCCCTCATGCTTCCACAGGACTTCTCCAATCCTGATTGACTTGAAGGCTTGATTCTGCCTATTCTAGGGTATAGGAAGTCTGCTGAAAGTGGAGTGATTATGTATTTAATCTACGTTAGCTGACTAGTGGTGAAACTTTGTCTCTTAAGAAAACTCAGAAAAATAATAGTAAAACGAATTTTAATATGATACCTTTAGCCCTAAGTATTTTGTATTTCTTGAGCTGTAATGTTGGTTAAATTTATACATACTTTATCATATATTTAGGAAAACAGGAGTGGTATTGATTTTAGTCTTACAACCTTTGGCTTAAAATATACTTTTTCTTGGTGTGTGATACTAGAATATATGAAGCTTATGAGGTTTGATGAATGGACTTAATAATTACCTGATGATTAAATTCAATGAGTCAGTAAATGTTAATGTCTCTCTTTTCATGTGACTAAATGCCTTGGGACAATTCAAATATGTGACATTTATATTGTATTATGATGTGTTAATAATCTGGATCAGAGACAAGCAAAAGTCAAGGACAAATGTGAGGTAATCTATGAGGTACAAATTTAATACTTTTGAAAATTTATCACAATTACTTTTGCATCTCAATGAAGCATTACATCTTCTCCTTCCTATGATGTTTGTCTGTCTGTCTCTTTCTTTTGCTCCCTCTGTTTTTCTGCATATTTCTTTTCCTCTCTGCTTCTCTGCCCCCTCCCTCTCTCCCACACCTCCATACACACTTTGCAGTGTCTCCCCAGTGAACCTGTTAATTTCCTTACTGCATTTTCAAATACTAAACTCCTGTAGAATTTCTTTAATTAAGTGGAGGCTGTATTTCATATTGATTCTGCTGTAATGGGAGAGATTTGTTTTTGTGACTCAGAGTAAACCAGGTAAATTTTCAAGTGAGTGAAGCTCTTGGGTCAGCTATTAGATTATTTTCATTTATGGCAGACATGTTCCATCTGCCTCGTGCTGGCCCTCAGGATCAGTCATGCATGGAAGTAATGCAAAAGCTACTTCCACTGTAGAAACTCCCTCATTTGAAGCCCTGTTTTGAGGGGTGTGTGCTTTCATTGCATGGTTTTTAAAGCAGAGCACAGGATTCATAGCAAGGGAGGTAGAATGGAAATGCTTGTCAGGAGAGAAATAGATTGAAAACTCTGTCACTGATTGTAAATGGTCAATGTGAGCTTCATGCATTCTTCATGACCCATACCCCATGCTTTCCGTTTTTGCTACATTCTGAGAGCACCTTCAGGGTTATGTGCACAAGATGAAGACCTTCATTATTAGAAAGTAGCCTTCCCTCAGGCCACAGGAAATATGCCTTGAAATTCTGTCATTGATTTTTTTCAACCAACCCGCTGTATAGATGCTAGTCTAGGTCATGTTTATTTTTTTTTCTGTATGCTTATGTAAGCAATTAAACTAAATATTAGGATAGTGAGTTGAAATGAATTGACTAGTTTGTGAAAATGTCAGCCTCACATTTATAGGCTACTTGTTGATTGATCTGTGTATTTTCAGTTTCTCATACTGATAGGATAAGCAAAGGCCTGATCCATGCTAACCAGATAAGAGAAAGGATGACCCCAGTGTTGTCATGCTGACCTTCCCGGGTTTGTACAAATTTCCATAAAGTATGGGGTCTGGCAGATTTAGTGTCACCTCTCCCTTTCTTGCTCTCTCTGTCTCTATGTGTCTGTCTATCAAATTTTGATATGTAGAGAAGTGAACATATGTAAGATTGCAGTTCAAATGCCTAATTAGGAAGACAGGAATAGTTTTAGACACTTAAAAGCTAGTAGTCTAAAAAATGCTGTGTGCCATACTTGACAAATGGCAAGCACTTTGTAAATTGACTCCTTGCTTTAAGAAGGTTAAAAGTTTATTCTCTGGAGCCAAACTCCATGGTTAAGGTGAATGTCTGCAGAAAAGCTCCCTCTGTTTCCCTGTCTTCACTATAAGCCTTATAATGTAATGTTCAATGTTAAAGCATTCTGTGCAGTGGTATTTTAAGAAGCCTTTATAACATTAGTTAAATGACAATTTTTATTATTTATATCATAAACTAATACTACACTATTATTAAACTGATTTCGGGAAAAAGTTATAAGTAATCCTTGGTAGCTCAATGCACATGCAGGGTAGCTAGTATGTAAATTAGGGTAAAACACCATCTTCTCCAATCTTTATCAGATGTCATGTTGACAGATTTTAAGATCTTTTCTTCTAGCTTTCCATAATTCACAGTATATCACTGTCATTGTTGTTAATTGGTACCAGCATACCACATTCAGACAATTAGCAGGTCTCTTTCCCCTTGGCTTCCTTTGACATTTGAAACTGTAAGTAATTGTATCCAGGTAGAGAACATATGTTGTTTCTGTTTTGTTTTATCTCTGTTGGGAAAGTCTATTTCTGTGTGCTATTCTTAGTATTTTTTTCCAGCAAACCTCCCCTGTGGCTTATGCAAAGGGTTGTACCCAGCTAGCCCAGTTTGCACTTAAGAATTTGAAACCTTGTATACATGTCTTCTTTATTCTTCATTAATGGTTTATTAATGAACAATTTAGTCAAGCTAAACTGAGCCATAGAAGTTTGTTTTATTCATTTATTTATTTATTTATTTATTTATTTATTTATTTATTTATTTATTTATGTTTTACTCTTTAAAAAGTTCTCAAGCATATATATCTTGGAAGGAAATATGTCTTTCCTACAAATTTTAAGCATGAATGAACTGGGAACACTCTATTTAAATGCTCAACTCATATTCCCTCTTAATTACCTGAAATTGGGCATCCCTCCAATGCAGTTGCAAGATTTGTTTTGTCTCCTCTCAGGGAGGGGGAAATCTTGGTTTATATATTTTTATTTATATATTTTATTTTTACTGAATCTTTGTGAACTTCACACCATTCACCACAAACCATCACTTAGCTCCTTGGCCTTTCATATCTAAACCTCCACACTTGCCAACTATACCACAAAACAGAATGAAATAAGACAGAAAAAGAAAAACATACAAAAAACAAATAAACAAAACACATTGTAATAGAAGCAATGTGTCACAGCATGTGTCACATCATATAGCTTTTGTTCACATCCATCCATCCTTCCTTCCTTCCTCTTCCCTCCCTCCCTCCCTCCCTCCCTCCCTCCCTCCCTCCCTCCCTCCCTCCCTCCCTCCCTTCCTTCCTTTCTTTTTTTATTCTTTAATCTTCTTTTGCAGTCCAGACTTTATCCCCTTCCTGTTCTACCCTTCAACTGTTCCACATCCACACCTCCCCTCCCCACGCCACCCATGCCTGCCCTCCCCACCTGCCCTGTCTTCAAGAGGATGTCCCCAGTCCACTCCATCAGGCCTCCCTACTCCCTGGGGCCCCAAGTCTTTTAAGGGTTAGGAGCATCTTTTCTGACTGAGACCAGACCCGGCAGTTCTTTCCTGTATATGTGTCAAGGACCTCATATCAGCTGGTGTATGCTGCCTGGTTGGTGACTCAGTGTCTGATTGCTTCCAGGGATCCAGGTTAGTTGAGACTGCTAGTCTTCCTATGGGGTCTCTCTCCTCCTCAGCTTCTTCCAGCTCTTCCCTAATTCAACCACAAGGTCACCAGATTCTGTCTATTGGATGGGTGTAAATATCTGCACCTGACTCTTTCAGATGCTTGTTGGGTCTTTTGGAGGGTGGTCATGGTAGGCCCCTATGTCTATGCACACCATAGCATCAGTAATAGTGTTAGGTCATGGGGCCTCTCCCTGAGCTAGATCTCAATGTGGTCCTGTCACTGGATCTCCTTTTCCTCAGGCTCTTCTCCATTTTTTGTTCCTGCAGTTCTTTCAGATAGGAACAATTCTGGGTTAGAGTTTTTCACTGTGGGATGGCAATCCCATCCCTCCACTTGATGGCTCTGTGTTTTTAATGGTGGTGGCCCCTACAAGTTCCCTCTTCCTACTGTAGGGCATTTCATCTAAAGTACATGCCTTTGAGTCCTGAGAGTCTCTTACCTTCCAGGTCTCTGGTACATTCTACAGGGTCCCTCCTATCTCCCATCTCCCACTTCCCACCTTCAGAGTTTGCCTGTTTCCATTCTTTCTTCTGGCCCTCAGAGATTTACTTGTGTTTGTTTCAGTGCGTCATTGGTCTGGTCTGAAGCCTCTGGCTTCTGCTGCACTATCAATACTGGATCCTCAGGGGATTCCTCTAGGATATCCTGTTGTTGCTCCATGTCCTGCAGATCCTGCAGCTTTGGATCTGTAGGAGCAGGCTTTCATTTCATGTGCCCAAGCAAATCATAAATGGGATAAACATTAGGGCTTAGCAATTCCAAGCCCTGGGCCTGGACCTGGGAGGTAGCTGTGTTTCTCAACCCACCAGCTCTCCTGGGCCAGAACTACCAGGGTAAGTTTGACAGCACTGCTTCAGTTAGATCACCCAATGCTGCAGCTGGCAAGGGACAGGGTCAGCATCTCCTGCTCACATGTCCTCCAGGCTCGCTCACCTGTACCTCTGCCACTAGGGCCAGCTCTCCTGTGCAGCACAAGAGAACTTCAGGACCTACTTTCCTAAGTGCTACAGCCAGTGAGGGACAGGGCCAGCTCTCCTACCTTGGGCAGGAGCCTAGGGAATAGGGTGGAAAATTATCTTTATTTTTAAAATACATTTTGATAGCTGGGAAGTTAGCTCACTGGGTAAAGAGCTTGTTACACAAACATAAACACTTCACTTTGAATCTAAATGCCCACACAATGTGCCTATGAGTGTTCCTATAATCCTCGTGGTGCTAAGATTTGATGAGAGATAGAAACAGGTGAATGGACATAGACAGTAGCAACGCCTTTATCCAAAAGGTCATCCACTAGGGTTTAGAGTGAAAGAATAAATTAAGGCTCAGCCACTTAGTTTTTTTTTTTCCCCAATCAGTATGAGAATTGTTTCCTCTCCTTGTCTAATATTTAGCTTTAACCCAAGGAGAAGCAGGGGAGGCAGAGTCAGAAATACTAGGTCTGACCAGTCCTACAATTTGAAGAAGAGTTACCACATGAACCTATCTGTGATCAACAAACCCTACACTATTCCATAAACTTAGTTTCTGTTTG
Source organism: Mus musculus (assembly GCF_000001635.26). Lineage (NCBI taxonomy): Eukaryota > Metazoa > Chordata > Mammalia > Rodentia > Muridae > Mus > Mus musculus. The sequence goes on from NC_000072.6 coordinate 105,738,733, forward strand.
CAGTGACTGAGTTTTAGTCTACATAGTGAAGTAAAGGTTTAAGTTGACAATAAAGACTTGTAGTCAGTTGTAGAATGGCTTATAGACAAAACTTAGGAGACATTTGATGTATGACTGGTACTTAAATCCTCAAGATGAAAAGAGATGGTTGGTGTGGGTGGGTATAATACTGAAGGGAGCCAAAGGTTATCTTGATAAATATAGAAAAGGGGATTATAAGTGAGGCAGAAGGAAGCAGATTTTCCAAAACACTTGATGGACAGAAACAAGAAGAAGGAGGAGAAGGAATCAGCTATGTGAGAGGCAATTTCTGTGAAATGGATTTGATAGCTGTTTGCCCGGCTAAATGTAGTCTTGTGGGAGTACTGGGTACTAAAACCTGACTAAAGTTAGCAGTAAGCAAGAATACACAAGCACCATAATTCTAGGTGGAATTAATATTTTTTAAAGCATCTAGGGAAGGAGAAGACAGATATTCAACAGTGGTACTTATACAAATAGAGGCTGGGTGAAGGGGTATCCTTTGTTATGAGAGAGGCAAGAGTTATTTGAGTAAGTAGCCACCTGTTTGTCTTCTAGATTATTGATACTTCTATATAGAGAAAGTACTGGATTAGAATTGGGCAGTACACCTCACCTGGGGATCCATCCCATATACAGTCACCAATCCTAGGCACTATTGTGGATGACAAGAAGTGCATGCTGACAACCTGATATAGCTGTCTCCTGAGAGGTTCTGCCAGATCCTGACAAATACAGAGGCAGATGTTTGCAGTCAACTATTGGACTGAGCACAGGATCCACAATGGAAGATCTAGAGAAAGGACTGAAGGAACTAAAGGGGTTTGCTACCCATAGGAAGAGCAACAATATCAACCAACCAGACACCCCCAAAGCTCTCAGAGACGAAACCACCAACCAAGGAGTACACATGGAGGGATCCACAGCTCCAGCCACATATGTAGCAGAGGATGGCCTTGTCTGGTATCAATGGGAAGAGAAGCCCTGGTGTAGGGGAATTCTAGGGTGGGGAAGTAGGAGTGGGTGGGTGGGTGTTGGAACACCCTCATAGAAGAAGGGGGAAGGGATAGGAGGGTTCTTGGGGTGGGGGTCGGGAAAGGGAATAACCTTTGAAATGTAAATAAAGAAAATATCCAATAAAAAAAAGAAAAAATAAATAAAATTGAGCAGTACAATTGCAGGACTTCTCTGTCTTTCTGGTGAGAGAGTATGTTGGCATTTACTAGAAATATAGTGCATGTTGGAAACACAGGGAAGCTATGCTTATATTTTACAAAGGTATAATGATACTAGAAGGAATAGCATAGCACCTTTCATTTAAAGAGCTTAAGAAAGTTCCTCTTGTGAAGTGAAATACATACATGTGCACAGACTCCTTTATATAGCTTCTCTCCCACTGTACTTTACGTTACATAAATCATCAATGAAGCAATATGTTTTCCTGTTGTGATGTAACTGAAGTTTACATTCTGCATTCTTATGAAGTGATCATATGTATATTTTGGGGATATTGTAGATGTAATCATTTTTCCACATTTAAAATTTTCTAGTTCTACTCCATTCAGAACGCTGATAGGAAGACTAGCTCAAATTGTTTTAAACTCAGGAGATATTCTAGCATAATCTCTTTGAGTTTGTGTCCAAATAATGTTGGATTGCTTTCTTTGGAATGAAACCATTTCCATGCTGCTTTTCCTGTGAATAGGTATAGAATACTAAGAACAAAACTGACTTACTTCCTATATCTTGGATTCAAATGTCCTGAAGTATTGCTTCTACAGGGAGAGTGAATAAAGTATTTTGCTGTCAGGAAAGACATGAAATGACCGTTTGTGATCTGTTTTGCTCTTATAACATGTCCAGACGTTCCCATGGGAACCGCCCACAATTTGTGGGAAGAGGCAAACATAACAAACAATAAAGAAAAGCCATTTAATCACCCTCTGTGTGATCCCTGAAGGAGAAAGAAGTATAGAGGAAATGAAATCACGAGTCTCCCCGTCATCTACAGTGGACTATCCAGAGAGGGGCAACCTAAATAGACAATAACATATTCTATCCTGCCATGGCTTTCCTTCTCTGTTGAAATACCTCTGCCAAATTTGTCAAATGTCTCTTTGCGTCATAGGCTTTAGCATCCTGTCATTCATGTTCATTTAACTATTTTTCTCTTGAAAGATTTGTTTTCAGAGAAAGCCTGGAAATGTAACATAGTAAGTCTTGCACTTAATCGTCTCATTATGTGCACAGTGCTGATTTTAAATGTGAATCCCATATCTTGGCCTCCCTATGCCAGTGATTACCCTACCTGTATTAATGTCTGCCTGTGCAGCAGGAAAGATTTGACCCATTAGCTTCTGACCTTGGAGCTTTCATAGCATTTATAGGGAAGTAGGGCACTTGATGCCACAGGACATACAAATACATTATCTGTGTCTCTGCAGTAACTTTGGGAGAGCAGAGACACATGGATCCCATAGGAAGAGCTTACAGAAGATTTTTGATTACAGCAAAAGGTACCATCTGTGTATTGCATGCGATACCTTTAGGTGTTTCCCTCTTAACTTCTTTGAAGACCGTTTTTAAGTGAGTCTGCTTTGACTCTTGGTTGCCAATGGGCATTGACTGCTAAAGATGATAGTTTGTTAGTATTTTGGAAACCATTTAGTCCAAGCTTCCTGTGATCTTTGCCTCTTTCTCTCCTTTTGATCTTTCCTATGCAATGAAGTTGTCCTTTTGTTTGGCACATCAAATAAGTGCCTGACTGACCCAGGCTCTGCTGCAGATGCCCATAGGTAATTCTGGTTCATCATTAAGATCTCAGGTTAAATGTCCTTTCCTCAGTACAGCACTGTTTGACCCGCCAGTCTACAGTGTGTTTCACTGTATCTTTTGCTTGGGGGCCCTTTAATTTTCCACCAAAACATTGAACATAATTTTAGTATTGAGTCAGAACACTACCTGCCAGCAAAGTTCAATTAAGAATAACTGGATCCTGATGTCTCTGTTTTGGTGGCCTTGCAGCAGAAGGCTGGCATGAGGAAGGCTCTACTGATTTCTGCAATGAGAATTGATCTACTCCCTCTTGAGAAGATTACTGAAAAATATGGGTTGCCGTAAATAGTCTAATAGTCCTCAGTATTTGGGGAGATGGAAAGCTGGGTCTATAGATGTGGGTGATTATGTCATTGTTTAGAGGCAAAACAGATGGTATTTTAGAGAGAAATGATACCAACCAGAGACACTCCAGTCTCATTGTTAACACACCTGGTTGCTTGGTGGCCGCTTGTGTAATTAATGTAACTGAGCCTGGGGAACCTTGGAAGCCTAAATAATGGTTATCTTCTATGAGCTTATCATTTGGAAAATGGTTTCATCTTCCATATGCTTTATAAAGCCATGGCAGGAATGTACATATGAGCAGGTGTCCTTTGTAACAAAGGCCCAAATTACTAAGCAGCATCCGTAAGCAGCGCCATCGTGTGGCATCAGTAAGCAATGACATCGATTAGATTTGTAGTTTGTAGTGCTGATTTTACAATTGGGGATAATCAGAATAAGAAATCAAATTTCCTTTGGACGATAGTTTGGAAATTCACTTACTTTTAATGGTCTATGATCTTTAAAGTACACCATTAGCTTAATTTTTATGTTTATGAGTCTTTGAGTCATTTTGAAGATATTTGTATTCTCCATTTATGTATCTTTGCCCATTTGTGATGGCTAACATTCATTGTCAATGTGATTAGAGTTAGAATCTCACCATGATAATAAGTCTCAAATATGTTTATGAGGGTATTTCTAAAGATGTTTATTTGATTGGCAATATTGATGGGATGTGGTCGTAATAGTGAATAAAAATGGAGAAAATGAACTGGGCACTCAAACCCATTGCTCTCTGCTTTCTCACTGTGACCAGCTGCCTCACATTCTACCCACCATGCCTTTTCCCCTGTAGTGGAGCATGTTTATCTTCAGCTCTGGGTGGAGTCTAGTCTGTCCCTAAAGCTCAAACAGTGAGGAGTTTGATCTTGTCAAGCATTTGCTTCAGAATAAGAAAAGTCACTTAAATAGTATTCCTTCCTGTGTTCCTAGGAATTTCCCTGTTTTGTTTTTCAACCTTCATCTGCCATCGTGTTTCAAAAAATATTCCATTCTGAGTCATGCTACTGTGGCAGTTACCTCTTTTGTTCATTGGCTTGTTAGTTTTGGGATGTTTGAGGCAGGTTTTCATGTAGCCCAGAGAACCCTGCACATGTTATGGTCCTAACTCTGGCCTGAGAGTTCTAATCCTCCTGCATCAGTGTCTCAAACACTAGGGCTACAGGAAATTCTGCAACTACAGGTGTGAACCACCATTGCCTGTTCTCCAATTTATCTTTAGTCAAGAATGGTAAGTTCTGCTGTCTGATGTGCAGTTTATGTTTTATGATGTAAAGACAAATTGAAATATTCATACAATGAAAAATATGAACTTAGAGTCACATGTCAAAATATGCAAAACCTGGTGGGTAATAAAAGTGAAAATTGGGTAAAGCATGTGAGTGACAGATTGTTAGAAGGAAAAGCTTTTTAATAAATGGACTTGGAAATGTAGGAAGAAGACATGTAACCAAGAGGGAAATAAAATAGGAGGGAAAGCAATGTGTATGCAAATATTTCTTAAAGTGATATGAAGAGAGTCAGTGATACTAACTGGGACTGAAGCAAAGCAGCTTGAGGTAAAGGTGTGTGAGGGAAGGTGTTTGCAGAGCTGGGGGATCTTTAAGATGTTGAAGGGGATTAAACATTAAAAAAAAAACCATTCAAATATAATCTATGGATTCAAAATCTGAGCTTGCTGTTTGTGATTGAGGGACTTATTAAGTTAGTTAAGATCTAAACTTGACTTGGAGGTATGTATCTTTCTTATAGTTGGAGTTTGGGGCTTACACAGGCTATAGTTCTAGAAGCCCTTTCTGAACTTCAAAAGCTAGTCTTGTTGGAATATATACTGATCAAGCAACTGAAAACTACAGGACAATGAGAGAGGAATATTGAGGCCAGAGCAGAGATGAAGCAAACCATTAGTATCAGCATATGGCCCTGAGAATAGGAAAGTAAGATGGAATAAAATATTTGAGACTATTTTCTACATCAGTCATAATTTCATTTTTTAGAAAGATTTAGTAACATTTATCTTGAATTTTTTACTTCTTGGCTTATAAACTTTTTTCCTCTGCATTTTCTCAGAAAGTAATAATCTCTCATAAGTAGGCACAGAATAAATCATTGTTTTTGTTCAGGAAACTTGGATGAATAAGCATATACTTACATGAAATTCTCAGAAACCCTTAGAAATTAATGAAAAATAAAGGCCTCTAAATTATAGAGGATGGTTTCATTGATAGCGAAATTAGAGTGCAGCCTCAACCTGAAAGCTTGAATTACCAAATGAATCTTTGGATTCAATAGAGTAGCAGTTGGCAAGAGTTGATACTTGTGTCCTTGTATCTTGGCCATGCAACATAATGGAAAGTGAAAGATGTTTGAAAGCCTTGTAACAAACACAAATCCTAGTAGATGAGAGAGAGAGAGAGAGAGAGAGAGAGAGAGAGAGAGAGAGAGAGAGAGAGAGAGAGAGAGAGAGAGTTAAACATCTCATTTTTTGTTCTAGAACAAACAGCTTACAAGAGAAAGACTTGAAGATGGGACACTGAGAGAAGTAATTGTGGAAGAAATTCTGTCAAATTTCCCAAAATTGACCATTTATCTTTGTTTTCTGTGGATAGCTTTGCACACACATTTTCAAAGTTTCTTACATGACTGGGGTTGACTAAGATAAATAAATTACTATATTGTCTCTTATGTTGTTCAAATATGGTTCTGTTCTCTATTAAAGGATTTTGAATTAGATACCTAATTGAGGCTTCCAAGATAATCAGGTAAATGCAAGCCTCTAGGATAGATACATGTAGTAATGATTCTTCGGAAGAGCAGAACTTATAAAAACTATACAAGCTTGAGAATCCAGTAGTTGTTCAGTCTGTGAGGATGGATGTCTCTGATTGCTTTCAATATATGGAAAAATCATAAGAAATAGGCTATAGAATCAGTGAAGAAATGGACTACCCAGAGAGAATGAGCAAACAGGCAAAGAGAAAGCCAATTTCCTTCTTCTCTTTCTTTTATATATGCTGCCAGTAGTAGATGTGGCTAAGATTAAAGGTAGATCTTCCCACCTATGACCTGGACTAAAGATGACCCTTCCCAATTCAAATGGTTTAACTAAGGAAAAAGAATCCATAACAGGTGTACCCAGACACTTGGAGTTTAGTTAATTCCAGCTAGTCATGTTGACAACCCAGATAGCCATCATAACTCTACCCCTTGTCAACTTGACTCACAATCTTATCTCCTCATGTTATGTTTGATTTCTAAATAAAAACAATAATCAGATCATAACAAATAACATGACTCCCTTACATATAATCACAACATGTTATTTATTTAATTGGATTGTAGTCAGTCCTAACATAACTATCCATCTATAACCACAAATAAATCATAAATTTTAAAATAGATGTCAATGTTTTTGAGGAACATTAATTTAGTATTTCAAACTTAATATAACTATCAAAATTCTCTTAGTTTAGGTTACATTATATGATCAAGAAATAATGTTTAGGTTACATTACATCATAAAACACAAATATCTGTACAAAGACAGTCTTTCTTTTTTAATTAATTAATTTATTTACACTCTATATTTTATTCCCTCCCCCATTGTCTACCTTCCAACTCTTCCACATCCCATACCTCCTCCCTATCTCTCTGGCTCCATGAGGATGTCCCCATCCCCCCACCCCACCTGACCTCTAAACTCGGTGGGGCTTCCAGTCTCTTGAGGGTTATTTGCATCATCTCTCAATGAACACAGACCCGGAAGCACTCTACTGTATGTGTCTTGGGGGCTTCACATCAGCTGGTGTATGCTTCCTAGTTGGTGGTCCAGTGTTTGAGAGGTGTTGGGGGTCCAGATTAATTGAGACTGCTGGTCCTCCTGCAAGATCACCCTTCTCCTCAGCTTCTTTCAGCCTTTCCCCAATTCAACAACAGGGATTAGCTGCTTCTGTCCATTAGTTGGGTGTCAATATCTGCATCTGACTCAGCTGCTTGTTGGGTCTTCATGAGTGCATTAATGCTAGGTTCCCCCCCTTTTTTTTTTTTTTTTTTTTTTTGAGCACTCCATAACCTCAGTAATAGTGTCAGGCCTTGGGACCTCCCTTTGAGCTGGATCCCACTTTGGGCCTATTGCTGGACCATCTTTTCCATTTCCATCCCCATAATTCTTTCAGGCAGGAACAATAATGGGTCAGAGTTGTGACTGTGAGATGGCCGCCCTCCCTCATTTGATGCCCTGTCTTCCTGTTGGAGGTGAGCTCTATAAGTTCCCTCTCCCTACTTTCAGGTATTTCATCTAATGTCCCTCCCTTGAGTCTTGAGTATCTCTCATCTAAGGTCTCTGGTGCATTCTGGAGGGTCCCCCCAACATCCTACCTCCTGAGGTTGCTTGTTTCCATTCTTTCTGCTGGCCCTATACAAAGACATTCTTAACAAAATATTACAGAAGCACATACATCAGTTATAATCTTCATTTTTCCAATTTACCACGTGACCTTATCTTTATCTACTGCCAATTCTGTTTTGGTTTTTTTGTTGTTGTTGTTGTTGTTGTTCTGTTTTTGTTTTTGTTTTGTTTTGTTTTCTGCCCTCAACAACCCCATGAACAGATCTTGGAGTAATGACCCATACTTTCATTCTGACTGGCCTATGCCTTTTGTCATCCTGCCTCAAGTTGGTTATTGTAATTTCCCATTGAATTTAGGCACACAATATGGTCATCCAACAAGAAGCCTAAAGGATCTCCTGCATGCCAAATATAAGTTTTCTTACCTCTGTTGTGGAGAAGCAATCCACCTTTCCCTTGGTAACTTGGATCAATCATCTCTCTGAACACTGTTATTCCTTTCTTAGCCTTAAGGGCAATAGAAGCCCAAAGAGTCTAGAGGGAAAATCTAAGCTTTCAATTACTGTGGTGGTATAGCAAGAGTTGATCTTCACATCAAACTTGCAGTTAGAAAGTAACAAGTGGACATGGTGTAGGGTTGGCTAAACCCAGTGTCCTACTTCTACTAGTGAGGTTCACTTTCTGCAGGCTCTACAAATTTTCAAAAGAGTGTTATTAGAAGACCAAGAATAGAGATATTTCACATCAAAATAATGAACCTAAAATATTTTAGATATTAATTTTCAAGGGCTGGTAACATAGATTAGTGGTAGACTGCTTGCGTCACATGTGCAGGGTCATTTTTCAACACATAGTTCTGTACAATCAAAATAAAACAAAAAACAAATATCAAGAAATATAAAGTATGCAAACATATTTAAGATAACTGTTGGGTTTTATAAGCCTGTTTTCCAAAAACATTGTGGATCAATACTACAGAGCACTGGAAAGGATATGAAACACACAGAGTTGAGTTTAGAGATGGTTCTGTGAAGGCTATCACAGGTGCCTGCCCTGTGCATTTCAAGTTAAGTGGAAAATCTGTTACATGTTTTGAACATTTACCTTTCTGTACTTTCACAGACAACAATTGCAGCAGTGTGTTGCGTGAGAAAAAATAAAAGGATCTTTTTGCAGTTGACTTGTAGACTGTAAGATATCTAAGCCACCATTCATAATACTCTTTTTATTTTTATTTTTTTAGTTTTAGTTTTAGTTTTAAAGCTATTTGGAATGGATGGCATTTGTTCCCTTTGATTTCTTTCTGATCTAAATGACACGAAGGTGCTTTTGATATAGACATATTTTTAAGATTTTACCTTTTTGTGTAACCTTTGACAAACTTTGTCTTCAATTATTTTTAGCCTCATACTTCTTGTTTTGAATATTTATATAACTTGAACATTAGGACATGGCTAGTAATTTTTCTTGTTCTTGAATTCTGAAACTAAGGCAGATTTTTATTTCTCAATTGTGTTTCTGTTTTTGCTTGTTGTTGATGTTGTACTTTTTTTTTTTTTAAAAGTCTTCCTTATTTTTTCTCCTTACTTTGATAATATTCCTTTGGAGATAATCAACTTGTCAAATGCTTAGTTACCATAGTTGTTTATGAAGAATTTAAAGTAGGAGATATAAATAAACACATTACTAAATTTAGTTTTAATTTTTTGTTGTCAGTAAATTTCAGTTACATTGCATTCTGTCTATAAGTCCATAAAAATGCATGTAGGGTTATATTTTTCAAAACCTACTTAATATGAGTTCCTAAATCCTTTAACATACTTCCTAGCCTACAACCCACCAAAAGTAGTGGAAAGGAAAGGTTAATAGGGCAAAGGATGGTGTGGACATGTTTAGAAATATTTCTTGGGATGATTTCAATCTTCATGGTCAGGAAAACTGCAGTTCAGTTCACCTGAATCAGCAGGAGTAGCTTGATCCAGCTAGAAACACTATTCATGAATCAGCATGGGAAGTTTGATCTGGAAGAAACCAGGTCCTCAAAAGTGGCAAGAAGCTCCCAGAACACCACCATAAGTCCTTTGGCGAATGTCTCTCTTTGACATCATGACAAATGATGATCAGTTAAGAGGACAAGGTGAACCAAAGCCTCAGTGTCATCACTGAAGATCAGCAAACTCCAAAGATGACAACCAAAGAGTAGCAAGGTGAACCAATGCCACACCTCATTATCCACTGTCTGTTGGGGTAAATTTATGCCATTTACAAATATCATATGTTCTTATAAGTGTCCATTCCAGCAAAACATCAGATGCTTTCTTTTCTGGCAGCTTCCAGAAAAACATTACATGTCTGTTCTCAGCAAATCATCCTCCCACGTGTCTGCCTCAGGAAAACATCCTCTCATAAGACAGTTTCCAGAAAAACATCACATGACATAACTGGGTCTCCAAAGAAACCAGAAGTGTTCACTTCAATGCATTATATTAAATTGAGGTAGAATCAGTTGATAGTCATTTGAGTTTACCCTTATTTAACTGAGAAGGGCAATAGTAAATAAAGCAGGAAAAGTAAGTGTCATATCCTAAGGTTATAAATATGCTCGTGTTTAATAAAAAAGATCGCATTGCATAGTAGTAACAAACTTGAGAATGATAGCATGGTGGTGAACTCCTGTAATTCTCATACTTAAGAGGCTGAAGCAGGAGAATTATAAGCTGTAGACCAACCTGATATCCATGATGCATGTTAGGGCAGCCTGGGCCATGTGGTCTGGAAAAACAAACCAATAAACTACAATAAAAACCTGAAAGAAAACTCTTAGAGTACAGATTAAGAAAAGATGAATTTGAATTCTAGATAAATTTATTAATTAATTTGCTGTGACTTTGGGTATATCACATAGTGGAAACCAAATTTCAATAATTTTATGTGAGGCTTTTAATTGCATTCATTGGTTTTTGTTTTTGTTTTATTTTTGTTTGTTTCGTTTTGTTTTCACTGAGGAATGAATGATTGACCCCCAAATCAATGCATGCCATTGTACTAAATACATAATTATTTTTGGCAAAGTTGTTGAAGAGATTGCTGCATCTGTATATTCATCACTCTGTTTTCCTAACACTCTATATTTGATAACATAATTCTAAGAGTTGGTATCTAAGCCATATTCAGGATTTCTTTAGATCCATCAAACTTCCTTAGCCTTGGGCTAGTGTTTGTAGCTCTTTGTAAGAATTATGTCCTTATTTCAGTGTAGCATTAAGTGATTTTTGTTATTAAAATTTGTCTTATATATTTAGTAACTATATTTTGGTCATTATGTCTAAGAAAAAGAATCTGTAGATTTGGAAGTTACAATGCAAGAAGGTAGTTTCATTGGCTAGCCATGTGGCCCAGTAGTAGAATATTTGCCTATATATGTATATTTGGGTTCAATCCCCTACACAAGACAATTGAACATAAAACCTTTTATTCTCCTGGGGTACATTTCCATGGATAGAGGAAGAGAAAGTAAATATCTGGCCATGTGTTCTTTCATTTATGGATGTGCTTATTAGTAAAATATGAGTAGTATCTGTTACAGGTGAGTGAAAGCAGGTCATTGATTCTGTCTCCTGGAGTATGTATCTTTACGTAAATAGAACAATTGTGCTGTATTTTAAAGGGCTACTGTTTGCAGAAATGTGGAATGATGGGGTAGCATTGGAAATGTAAATGAAAAAAATACCTAATTAATTAAAAAAAAAGAAAAATCTATGAAATTTCTAGTAACTGGCATGAAGTCCTGGTGACTAAAACAGGTATATGATATAGGTGTGAAGGGCAGGAAAGATAATTGATTTGCTTATGGAGGTAATTCCTGTTTGCTTTCCTGGGCTTTTTTTTTTTTTTTTTTTAATGAACAATGAGAAGTAATTGTTCTATAAGCAGAAAATTGCCACAACTAGGTATTTCACAAAGATATATTTGAGATTCCATAAAGCATGAATGATAAAAGATCAGAAACAACTGTTCAGTGTAGGGAATGACAGGTAGTGAGATGAGAGAGATCCAAGATACTCCAGAGATGCTTTGAATGAGTCTGCTGTGTGCTTGTTCAGAGACTGGGAGAGAAGTAAAGAATGACTTTGTTTCTAAATTGATCTGAGGATAGCAATTCTGGAATAAGATTGATTCATGATGAGAACTTTCCCAGATGGACTAAAAACTCACTGGAGTCCTGGATTCTAGCTAAAGTAATTGAAATGGAAAGTGAAAGACGATTGAGTTGAGAAGGCCAGAATGAATACTTAAATATGCCTCCTCACAAGAGAAATATGAAGAGTCCATAAAGCTCTGAATTTGGAGCTTTACTTATATGAATCAAGAAATGGGGTCCTGTTTCTGGCTGTTTTCATGGGCATAGTGGTTTTTTTGGTTTTTTGTTTTTTTTTTTAAATTATAATCAGATAAACAGCTTAGATGAACTGAAGTAATCCTCTTTTATTGGAAAGCTAGGATAATTTGTCCCAGTTCTTTGGTATAAATTAACTGACATTTGTAAACAACACACAGCTCTTTTTACTTTTAAAAATACTCCAAGGACTTTTTGTTTGTTTGTTTGTTTGCTTTTTGTTTGTTTGTTTTCAGAGAAAATCTGGTTTGGAACTAAATATAATGTATATGTGAATGATAATCAAATAAAACACACAATGTTGTACCATTTTGATACGTTTATCTTATTCCTTGCAGAGTTTCAATGATTTCCTTTTAATTTATACTTGAAATCTTGAAATACTTGTGGGTTTTTAGCACCAGGAAGTTCACAGAGTAGAAAATTAAGTATCGTACATTCAGAGTTTTATTTATTATAGTAACAACTAGTCTTTTTGAAGATTTGCATACTGTTTACACATTTCCTTTGTTTGGCTTTTCAAACAAGGCAAAGACTATCAATATAAAGAAATTTAGGCATAAGATCTTGGCATTCACTTAGCAGGTTTTGTTTTGTACCTTTTAAATTCCTACTTCCTGTTACATATTACATGAAGAATGATTGTTCTAGACAATTGGAAAATCCACAGGAGGGCTCTTTCCTCCCTCGTGCAAGGAGGGATGGTGATGATTATTCTGTCCTCTTTTGTTGAATGAATGATATTTATGAAATCTAGAAAGTAGAGAAAGATGCCCTGTGTTATCTGCTGGCCTTTTGACTGTGAAAATCCAAAAGCATTGGAGAAATAATGCTACAGAAATCTAAGGCTTCAACTATACTCAAGTATACTTGACAAAGTTAAAAATTAAAAGGAAAATTGAAAATATATGCTAGAGAAGGAAGGAGTGTGGGGAAGAAGAAGGGAGGGCGAGATATGATAATTAAAGAATGGACAGGGTTGCTAGAGAAAGGTATGTACTTCTGTATTGCAAACTTTATATGCCCCAGTTCAGGGGAATGCCAGGGCTAAGAAGCAGGAGTGGGTGGGTAGGGGAGCAGGGTGGGAGGAGGGTATAGGGAACTTTTGAGATAGCATTTGAAATGTATATAAAGAAAATATCTAATAAAAAACATACACAAAAAGGGGGGAACTTCAGAAAAAAATCCTTGCAATGGGGAGCCAAATTCATTAAATAATAGGCTAGCAGAATTCATATAATTACAATGGAAAAGGGAAGATGATCTTACACTGAAGATGAGATACATAGGCTATGTCTTTCAACTCATACCCTACCGAGTAATGCGAGTTTTAGAAATAAGGAATGAGGAGAAATAACAGGTGAGGAATTCTTCTAAGCTGAACTAATTCTGAAAGCCTCCGCATGGAATACATTCAACACAGGCTTGTGAACATGGAACCAAATAAAACCTTTCAGACATATCATGGTAAAATGTTGAAGTCTAAAGTTCAAGAGGAAATTCCCCATGCAAAATAAATTTGACTGGGGGTTGTGGGGTAAGGATAAGTTACCTGCCATGGAAAGAGAAATTGCCTGTCACTCAATTCCTCATCTGCAACACAAACTGCCAGTGAGTAACTGAAATATGCCTTTGAGAAGTCAGTAAAAGACTTGCAGCTCCGGCCTGCCTTTGCTAGTTAGCATAGACTAGCTGCTCTGTAAGCCCTAGGCATCTTCCTTTCTGAGCATCCCCTTAACTGTGCCTTCAGTACTGCTGTTGAATTTAACCATGCTGCTGAGGATAGATATCAAGTCCTACTACTACTAAGGTAAGCACTTTACACACTGAGTCAACTCCAAAGTGCCTCAGTTATATGTTTATATCCTCTGTAGTCACTGTGCTGACCTTAGGTCTCTAGAGATTATACATCAAAGCAAGGTTTCTATTTCTAGACCCACATCTCCTGGGTCCTGATTTTCTATTGCCCAATAACCACCTTTATCTTCCACTAGTTGACTTTGTAGATGGTATAGTTAAAAAAAAAAAGATGATACAGTATTTATTTTCTATGTTTGGCTTATTTAAATGGATATAACATCAGATTCATGATTCACACATGTTATGACAAATGTTAAGATTTCTCTCTATGATTGGCTCGTGTGTGTATTATTCACTAGCCATTAGCCATCAACAGTCTTGCAGATTGTTTCCACATCTTGGTCATTGCTACAGTTGCCATGTTACAGTTACTAGGCAAGTACAGACAATTATAGATAATTATGTTCTCTTTTTTAGATATAAACTTTGAATTGCAGAGTATGTGTGTAAGATGTATTTATTTATTTACTTATTTATGTCTACTTGACACATTTTAGAGTAATCTGGAAATGGGAAGCTTCAAGTTAAAGCATTTTTCCATCTTACTGGACTGCCAGCAATTCTGTTGGGTGTGTTCATGGTTAATGAGTGATGTATGAAGGGTGAGCCCACTGTGGTAGTTACTATACCTGGAAAGATGGGCCTTAACTGTATAAAAAAGGAGGCTGAGCAAGTGAGAGAGCAAGCCAGTATGTGGCACTCCTTCATGGTCTCTGCTTCAGTTCCTGACTCCATGTTCCTACCTTGAATTTCTGTCCTGATTTCCTTTCATGTTGGAGTGTGACCAGGGCATTTAAGTAAAGTAAATCCTTTCCTCCCCAAGTGACTTTTGTTCATTTTTTTTAAATTATGGCAACAAAAAGGAAACAAAGACACCAGATTGCTGAAGCATGAAGTAATCTTAATTCTAGTTATTGATAGACAACCTTAGACATTTTCATAATGCCCATAGCAATTTATGTTCTTATCCCAATGTTTCAGGGTTTCTTTTTCTTTACATCCCTGCTTTCTCTCATTAACATCAGGAAAACACAAGCCAAACCTAAAGGGAGACTTTACCTTTCCCACCTGTTAGGATAACCACTATAACACAGTCACAATGTAGCAAGTATTGACTAAGACAATTGTGAGCTTTAGCTTTAATTGTAGAGGACTTACTCAAGTATCACCTGAGAAGGATGTCTCAAAGAAGGATTGTCTAGATTAATTTGTATTATGGGTATGTCTATAAAGGATGTAGAGACCTATCCTCCATGGTTGGTATGTTTCTTTGGTAGGGAATCTTGGCATGCATAGGAGTGGAAAGAGCACCCTCAGCTTTTGCTTTGCTGTAGGAATTCATTGCTCTCTGCTCTTGACCATGGATGTAACATGGTTAGCTGCTTACCTACTTTGACTTCTCCAAACAGATGAACCCATAATTTAGAACCAAATATAACTACTTTCTCCCTTAAGTTGCTTTTATATTTTTTCCATAGAAACTAGAAACTAAGATACAGATAATATTTTTATATTTTTATATTTTTATTTTTTCCCACATTTTTATTACATATTTTCTTCAATTACATTTCAAATGCTATCCCAAAAGTCCCCTATACTTTCCCCCACCCTGCTCCCCTACCCATTCACTCCCACTTCTTGGCCCTGGCATTCCCCTGTACTGGGGCATATAAAGTTTGCTAGACCAAGGGGCCTCTCTTCCCAATGATGGCCGACTAGGCCATCTTCTGCTACATATACAGCTAGAGACACGAGCTCTGGGGATACTGATTAGTTCATATTGTTGTTCCACCTATAGGGTTGCAGACCCCTTCAGCTCTTGGGTACTTTCCCAAATATCCATGGAAGGAGTTGCAGAGACAATGTTTGGAGCTAAGACGAAAGGATGGACCATCCAGAGACTGCCCCACCCGGGGGTCCATCCCATAACCAGTCACCAAACTCAGACACTATTGCATATGCCAGGAAGATTTTGCTGAAGGGACCCTGATATAGCTTCTCCTGTGAGGCTTTTCCAGTGCCTGGCAAATACAGAAGTAGAAGACAAATATTTTAAAATGTTGATTATTGAATAAGAAACAGTATCATATTCAGAGTTAAGAGAATATTTCTTTAATTTGAACTGAACATTTATTTTCACAATGCCTCTAATAGATGTGAGTATTGTATTTGTCTATTAATGTTACATCAGATTGAAAATATAGTTACCATGGTGAGGAAAAATAAAATGAAGCATTAGAAAGAAAGGGCCCTTTTGATTTTACTTCTGACTATTTCTGTATGTCCTTCTGGCTCTCCTCTACTAAGCAGAAATAACAACTTCGGGATTTCAAGTAACTAACTAAAATTTTTTTACCCTGCAAATGGAGAGAACACACACACATATATATATATATATATATATATATATATATATATATATATATATATATATGTGTGTGTGTGTGTGTGTGTGTGTGTGTGTGTGTGTGTGTGTGTGTGTGTGTGTAAATGCTTTCTAGTGTACAGCTCTCAGGTAGAGTGCCATCTTAGCATGACAGAGGCCCTTGCTTGCTTCTATAGCATAGCACAGTACTATTCAAACATCCATGTATACACACATACACACACACACACACACACACATACACACAGAGAGAGAGAGAGAGAGACAGAGAGAGAGAGAGACAGAGAGACAGAGAGACAGAGAGACAGAGAGACAGAGAGAGAAAGAGAGAAGAATTGCTTTTATAAATAGAGTACTGAATTGATATAATATTTTATTTCAATTAAAAACATGAAAACACCTATGCATTAAATTATTTTATTGCAGAGCCATAAGCCTAAAATTGAACTTCTGAATGGCTGTTGTTCTGAAGAAGAAATTCTAACTAATTTATGGACCAAGTACTGTTTACCCTCACAAAAACAGTTAGCTTTCTTACATAGAGGCATATATTTAGTAATAAGAACTTACAAATAAAAAAATGTTTGTAAATATGAAAGGTTGTAGTTAGTAAATCTAAATACTTAAAACAAGAGGCTGGATGACAGACATAAACCCAATAAACCAGTGAAAATCACAGACTTCCAATGCTGATGAGGAGCCATCTAAACAGAAAAAAATGTAGAATTAAAGAGAATACGCTTCTTTAAAGACTGGGAGAACGCCAAGTTTGGCATGGCTGGATTATAAAAATAAGAAACCAAAAAGGATGAAACGCTAAAATAAAGAAATAGGCACACCAACCCATAGGGAGTTTTTAGAATCATTATTTTTTATAGTTGTATTAATACAAAAAATTGTGGTTTTCTTGGATAAAATTAGACCAAAATTTGCTTCATGAAAAAAATAAACTTTCCTGGCTATGAAATGAATTATAAATGGGAGACAAATGGAAGTAACTGTTTTCTTTTATCTACATGCATATAATACACAGATTCAGATGTCTTCATATTTAAGTCCTAGAAGAGGCTGGCCAATTAATTGACAATAATTTAAAGTGCTTCAGAGTTTTAAAACTAAAGTAAAAGAAGTCTTATTAGATTTTCATCATGAACTGGAAGTGCTAGGGTATGCCTATAATTTCAGCACTTAGGAGGTAGAAAAAAAAAGGATAAAAATTCAGCATTGTCCTTCTCTACATGGCAAATTGAAGTCTATCCTGGGACATAAGAGGCTCTGGCTTAGCCAAACAATGATCCTCTGGACCCCTGAGAGAAGGTAGGTATCTACTACTGCAAGTTGTTCTGTGATATATCATTGGGATTTATTAACTTCTCAAATATTAGAAAGAAATGTTCAAAAGCATTGACATTTCCTTACAATTACAAAATCAAATGTGTACAATAAAAATAAAATAATTTCATATTTAATAAGATTTAATAAATTAGATTAACTTTACTATATACATAAATACATAAATATAAAATATCCATATTATGTGTATTATTCTTTTCTGTAAACAGTAAAAATGTTTCTCTTCAAAATAAGAAAGATATAGAAATTCTTGCTCATCTATTAGTATACTTGGTCAACATTGCTCTGGAGACAATAGTGTGGACTATGTAACAAAATGAATCATACAAGGGCAGAAGGAGTTAATCTTTACTCCATTCGTTTCACTCTTGGGCTCTTCAGTCCAAGTTTAATTGCCATTGAAAACATTCAGAACTAGATTGTCCAATAACATGGCACAGTATAAAGTAAGCAAGCCAATAGTAAACTTGACAGGATCAGAAAATGAAATGCAAATAACAGCTATCTGAAGAAAAGTATGAGGACATTATTAATAGAGATACAGTAAACAAGAAATAAGAAAGACAGAACTACTTGAAAACTGTTGCCACTGACTGCATTCTGAAGCAGACCTGTGATTGAAAAGTATAACACACTTCCTGTGCAAAAAGTCCTCCATCTTGTCTTTAACTTCTATATCCAGGTTATGAGTTCACTGAAGTTCAGAAAATAACTAACCAATCAAAAAATTCTATATGACTTTATTAAAACACCAAGCTTAATAGTCACATCCCTCAAGGCCCTAAGTATGAAATGCAAAACAAAATATAAAGAAATAACAATAAACTTTATTTTTACAAGAATGTTCACCTCTAAAACCTATAAAAATTTATCTTTATTATAAGTGGAAAAAGGTTCACTTTTACCCAGCAGTTTCAAAATTTCATAAAATATTATTTCTCCCTCTGGTCCTCTTATTTTTCCTAGTCTTCTTCCTAATCTTTTTCTCCTTCCCCCTCTCTTCTTCTTCTTTTCCTTCTCAATTTCTTTTCCTCTCTTGCTCATTTCTTAGAATAAAGAAAGCATCGAGTTAAAAAAAAATCTAATAATCTGAAGAGAGAGAGACTAGAAAAATTTAAGAAATTGAGAAACAGAACACTGAGGAAGAGAGAAAGGGGGACTTTATAGCTACACCATTTGTAAAGCACTGTACAGCACAAAATATGCAAGTTGATGGAGCCATAGAAACAGAAGTCATAGTTAGGAATTTAAGTGTATATTAAATATCCTCCACATGATGAACAGCAATATAGAGTGATAGCCTCAGCAAAGGCTGAGCATCATTTCATTTTAATAGCTTGATCATCTATGAAAACTTACAACAACTAGAATTATGGTATCAAATTAAAATATGGGATATTTTTAACTTTTGAATGAGCTACTTAATGTGATCCATACCTGTCTTAGTCAGGGTTTCTATTCCTGCACAAACATCATGACCAAGAAGCAAGTTGGGGAGGAAAGGGTTTATTCGGCTTACACTTCATGCTGTTGTTCATCACCAAAGGAAGTCAGGACTGGAACTCAAACAGGTCAGGAAGCGGGAGCTGATGCAGAGGCCATGGAGGGATGTTCTTTACTGACTTGCCTCCCCTGGCTTGCTCAGCCTGTTCTCTTATAGAACCCAAGACTACTAGCCTAGAGATGGCACCATCCACAAGGGGCCTTTCCCCCTTGATCACTAATTGAGAAAATGCCTTACAGTTGGATCTCATAGAGGCATTTCCTCAACTGAAGCTCCTTTCTCTGTGATAACTCCAGCTGTGTCAAGTTGACACAAAACTAGCCAGTACAATACCCAAGAAAGATACAGAAAAGTTTCAGATATGAATTTTCCATAAACAAGTATGTTCAAATGAATACTTACTGGGATTTTTTTATTATAGTAATAGACAGACATATATAATCAATTAGAAAAAAGGAGATGGATAAAAATGATATATGATTACAGAATGGGTTAACTCTAGATGATGATGTTGTACATAGGGCAACTTCAAACAATATAATCATTTAGGAAAAAAGCAGATAAACAAGTATAATTTTTTTATATTTTCATAATCCTATTTATTTGTGCTTCTATGTGTTCTGTGTATGCAGGGAAGTAAAGGATACAAAATTAATAGTAACTGTTAAAGGTGAGTGGATACAAAAGAACTGAGATTATGTTTACTTCTATTAATTCAAACTTTACGTTTATGTTATAAAAGTAGAAGTTTAAAGTGTATAAAAAAATAGCCATTTGACTTTCAGTAAAAACAGTGGGCTGTAATATAGTCCATTTGCCTTCTGTCATTATGTGGAACCAAAACAAACTGGAATTCTTGGAGATGTTTTAACCACACAGAGTAAACCATCACTTAGAACCTTACCTTTGCTTTGTGTTAATACTAATGTGACAGACCAGAATCTTAGCCATATCCTAAACCAGGAAGACAAGAAAATATCATTTGCATAACATTTACTTGATTTATTCTCAAAACACTATGTATAGAACTCTTGATGTATTTATTACTAATATTGTCATTTATGTTTTGGTGGTGAACATTGGTCCTTGAGACAACAGTAAGTGAAGCCTTTTGCTTAGAATACTACATTCTCATAACTTGCTGAATGAATCTTTGAATTCTGTCGGTCTTACTATGATGATGTTTTATTAATACATGGCAGAAGGCTTTAAATGTTTATGAATAAGGGAGGAACATGAGTTACTGATGTCTGTAGGAAAAAAATAGTGCTAGCTATAATGCTGAGTTGTAACACTGTGTCTTCTAGGTAGAATTTTTTATTTTCTTCTGAAGGGAGGAAGAACATTTAGAAGTACCATGAAAATCATAAGAAACGTTTAAAGCCCAGGAAGATCCTGAAGCAGAAAACTCATAAAGCCTATCCAGAGGTCATTGATGTCAACCACAGCTACTGGGGAAGGAGAAGACTCTAGTGGCGTTTCCCTAAAGTTACAGATAAAATTCTAGTGATGCAGATTTGTATGTTACTGACTCTGGTAGTGTAGGGTTTGTTGATGGGAATATGGTCTTGTAAGTAACCTTGATGAATTCATCACTTCACTATCTGTACTTTGGTAAAATCTCTGTTTTGTCCATCATTGTCCTCTCTTACTTGAATGAAAAAAATTGGATCTCAAGGAAAATCAATACTGTTCATTGGATTTCAAAGACCTTGTAGAGTGGAAATTATCAGACAAGTTAAGAAGCTATTAAATATTAGCTGAAAAGATGGGTACTAGATACTTTGACTGAAGTATAGTAACTGCAACTGAGAGAGAGATAGAGCCAGGAAGAATTTGAGAGGGTAACAGTAGAGAGCAAATCAGAAAGGGGAATAGAAATGCATGATGAGGGGAAGTAAATTATTTGCATGTCTGCTTCGGGGCTCTCAGTTTATCAGAAGGATGGCTAAATGTCTTAGCAATTAGCAACAGAACAAAAGAGAACACAAATACAGTCGAGTACTTTGCCAGACTCATCAAATATGATTTTGATGGGGTGACGGCATCTAATGAGGACACAGTGATCAACTAAGCAAACAGACCATTTGGCTTGAAAAGCAATGTCAACAGAGGCATAATCTACTAAGTTTATGCTCAAGGTTGTAGAGTTCAGGTTGGTGGACTATACCCAAGACAGACAGCGTGATGGGGAGCTAGTGAAGTTGAACCTCTGGGATTCTGAGTCATCATTATTTGCTATTGTATGCTGTAATTGACCTGGATGAGAATTTATATTGTCGAATTAAACACTTCTGACTCTGAGTTTCAACAGTGCATTTATGTTTTTATTGAAATATTTATCTGAATAATTTTCTCATTTTAGCAGAAGTTTGGAGGGATATAATTAATGAGTACAAATGGACAGATAAAATATCCGTCACAAGACAATCAGTGTGAAAGTAAATTTGCACTGGTTCTATCACACCAGGTAAAATGGGGCAGGAGGTGGGAATGGAAAAAGTCTCTAGAAGTTCATTGTTCAACTCAGCTGCCTTGATCTCACTTACTGGTTACTCAACTTCTAAAAAGTTTTTTTTTTTTTTTAAGTTTATCTCATGGAGTTAGGGTAGCAACTAAAAGAGAGATCGGAACAATGATGATTTGGTAGTTAAGAGCACTTGTTGCTCTTGCAGAGGACCTGAGTTCAAGTCCTCCTAGCAACCTTTCATCCACATCAGGCAGTTTACAAACACATCTACCTTCAGTTCCAGTGTATTAGATTTATCCACCGATTCCCTGAGCCCCTCCATTCAAATATATACACCCAACCACACATACAAACACATAAAAAAAAAAAAAGATGAGTTGTTTCTGCGATTCATTAGTGTGTCATGTCTGTGGAAAAGAAGGTACAATGGTCACTCTGATGAAACAACAGGTGGTGAAACTCAAATATTTGAGAAGGACTGAGATAGAAAAGCAGAGCACCTTTTCTTGTGTTTATACCCATGTCTAAGTTAGCTTAGAGTTATGTAGCTGAGTAACTTGCACACAGCAGGAACCTATTTCTCAAGCTGTAGAGCCTAGGAAGGCCGAGACCAAAGTACTGGCAGGTTGGTATCTGATGAGTGCTTACTTTCTGGTTCATCTTCAGCCTTTTACCCAAATCCTCCTTTGTTGAAGTGGTAAGGAGCTCTCTAGAGGGTCTTGTATAAGAGTCCTGATTTCATCATGATGGTTCAGTCTTATGATCTAATCACATACCAAAAGCCCCATCTCCTATAGGTAGGAATTCAACAGAAAGTTTTAGAGGATCTGAACATAAATACTATAATAATACAGATATGTTTCTTCTGTTGCTATTATTTAGTTCCTGAGGATGTGTAGGTTACCAAAGTAACAAGTTCACTTAACACAGTATTAGAGGCCGCAGGTTAAGGATTTGGGGGCTTGTATATTTCATTTGAGGTGAATGACATTATAGTGGATTCTTGTGGTGTATAACATCATGGTGGCAGAAGTCCTTGGAGAGTTACTATGTAGAGAGATAGGGATTCAGAGAGCAGGAAGGAACCAGGCTCACTCTTCTATAATACCTCACTCACTTTAACATTAACCCACTATGAAGTCTCTGTCCCCTCTGAGAACAGTGCTACTAGTGATCTAAGTTCCTTCTCTTAGCTGCTACCTCTCAAGAAGTCCTCTTCCAAAGCTGTCAGATCCAAGATTAGGTTCCCAAAAGAGACCTGTGAAAGATAGACCACATTCAAATCATAGCAGTGTGCCTTTTTTTTTTTTAATTTATGAAGTTAAAAATGTTCTCATGTGAATTGTTCAGAGATCAATTTTTTTGTTCAAAGTTTGTTGCCCCCCTATGAAATTTCAGGATATATTTTCATCTTCTAGGCTTGTTCTGATGATGACAATAATATGGTCCTGATTTGTCTTCTGAGGCATCCAGAACCTCTTTTCTTACCTTGATTTTCCCAAACATAGAAGTTAATGGTCCTTCAGATCCCAGGTTGCCCAGTGCTTCTCTTTCATATCAACTAGGAATGAGGTCTGAGGAATGATTTAGCATTTTGTACTCATATTCTGACATGCATTTCACGTGGCCCAGAATCAAGTGTGTTTCCATATAAATTTGATTTATAGCACTATATTATAAACTCCTTAAGGGAAAGGCAAGAAAAAAATCAAATTTAGTAGTAGAAGAAAGGACTGTGGATTTAACCTCCTTGCTGAGACCACCTAACCAATCCATGGCATTTGTCTCTTGCTTAATCTGAAGTTTGCCATGGCTATAGAGTGATTTTGCAGATACATCTAAACAAATGATTTACTTTATCACTGGATCTCATATCATGAGAACATTAAGGTGTAAAACTGAAAACAATGGATATGCTGACATGGATGGGTAAGCCCAGGAGGCCTCAACCCTATACCAAGATCTAGAGTGAGTTATGGAATATTTGCATAGTGTTAGACTTAAAACATATGGAAGGTTAAATACATGTTGTCTGTAAGTGGAGTGCTTTTATATTCAGGACCTAAACATTTTTCAATTCTCGTCTTTGTAGTAAATCCTGGAGTCAATTCCCTTCATACATTATTCGTAACTAATTGTGTATCTAATAATATTCTAAGGCCATGTATAGGTAAAGCCATGAGGATGTCAAGCTGATTCCTTAGTTCTCAATAGCTCTCTTCTCTGTCTGTCTTGTCTGTATGGTTCCCTACTACAGGACCCTATATCATTAAGATGGCTCATTATTTTAATGTGGACACCCTGGTCCCGAGAACTCACTTCCCTGTATCCCCCTCTTTAATACCACCTTCTCTCAGTCTCAGTGTTTCGATGCTAAGATAATTTTCTCAGGTTCTGTTAGAATACCATTCTGTATGAATATAACGAATGCTGTGTTATGTAAGTTATGTTTTTTTTCTACAATTAAAGTAAGAACGAAAAAAGAACCACAGGCAACTAAGGAATGCTGAGAGTGGAATAAAGTCTTTCCTGGAGAAGACAGAAGAGCACACCAATTGGTTGTCCAATACAGATGGTCAACATTACATACAACTAACATTATACAGACTAACCAGGTTTTTTTGTTTGTTTCTTTGTTTGTTTTTGTGTATGTATGAAGCAATTAATGAAAATAGAACATTCATTAGAAAGGGTTATATGGGAGGGTTTGAAGGGAGGCATGATGTAATAATATAATCTCAAAAACTAGTTAAAAGAGTTAAAGATTGAATCATTTTGCCCACCTTACTTCTTTTTGCTGTAATATGTTGATAGTTTAATTTTTTATCGTCTTTCTTATATTCCCTTTATTTAGCATCCCTAAATGTGAATGTCCTTCAATCTGAGCTCACTTTCCTCCTAATTTCAGAGCCATAACACCTCACTTAGGCCAGCTATGATATGGAGGATGTGTGAAATTCTGTAGGAGGATGCCAAGCTTTAATAGTATAGATTTTATGCTGCTTCACAACGAAAGCATTTGTGTTTGGCTTTTATACCCTGAAAGAGCTTTGAACTACTACAGGACCCTGGCAGTCATACATATGTCTTTGAACTGAGTTAATACATAATACATAAATCCCTCTAAAAAGAGGTGCTTACAGTTTTGTTTTGTTAAGTACAGAAGCCATTCTTAGCCTCAAAGGATATAAAAACATTCTGCCATACAATGGAAAAACACAAGTGTGTCTTGGTGGTGATATGCATTATATCTCAGAAGGAAGCATTTATCAGATGCATGATCACTTTAGTGTGACTTTTTTTCAAAAATGTAATATTAATGAAATACTGATAATATTTAGAATAAGGATCTGCACAAAGCTTGAGTTCCTTCGTAAGCACTTTTGGATTACTAGGGAGTTATATGACACTTGAAGTAATATAGGAAGAAAGTAAGTTTGGGAAGTCTTAGCATGTGAGTCAATGGCAGGAGGATCGAGATCATTCATTTAACTAGAATGTCACAGAATGTGGGAGATCACTGTAACGTGATCCTAAACAGGAAATAAGAGATCAGAAATGTCACCCACTGTTAGGGCAATTTTAAATCACTTTACCTTTCTATACTTCTCTCTCTCTCTCTCTCTCTCTCTCTCTCTCTCTCTCTCTGTGTGTGTGTGTGTGTGTGTGTGTGTGTGTGTGTACCAAAAGTCGATGTTAGTTGTCTTGCTCAATCAAACCCCACCTTATTGTTCTGATGCTGAGTCATGAACTGAGCCTGAAGTTTAGTGATTTGATCAGGCTGGCTGGCTATTGATCCTCCAGGCATCCTCTTGTCTCAGTGTCTGCCCCACCCCCTCCACTGGATTTACAGGCACTTTGCTGCTACACCTGTTTTTATTTTTATTTGTTTCTTTGCATGTGTTCTAGGTATTCAGAATTAGGTATTCCTGTGTGTGCCACAAGCACTATACTGATTGAGACATTTTTGTAAGCCCTCTAGAGCCAACTTTTATGTATTCTAAATTCTTCCTTAAATATAATTTGTTATCTATATGTTTTAAATGGAGTCATATCTTAAGACACACATGCATATGTGAATAAAATCTCAGCCTAATAGACAAGATCCCAATAAACTGTGAGTGCATTGAATGAAAATGACCCAAAATCTTTCCCTGTGGCAGACACAGAGCATCCATTTCGCTTGTAACTGAGAAAAGAAGATTTATGATCTAATCTCCCACATTCTGTGACATTCTAGTTAAATGAATGTCCTCGGTCCTCCTGCCATTGACTCACATGCTAATGTGTGCATAGTACTCCAAGGTAATCATGATCATTTGCAATTATAAATGTCCTGTTATCAATTAATTTGCAGTTCACCAGTAACCATCTGATTATCTCTATCAAAGCCGCAGTAGAATGATAATTACATCAAGAGTAATTATCATGTAATTGCACATAATTATCTGTACCTTATTAAGTGCTCACATGATTAAAATATTTCTGGTCAAATAAAAATTATCCATGCACTTTTTTTCCCTTTCTTTGAAAATAAGAAAAGTTGCTTCCTGCTCTTGTCTTCTCTGGATAAAGTATATCTTATTATGTGACATTCCTATAATGTCCCATAAAGAATGAATCACTAAGGAGAGGGGGAACAGATTTTATTAATATAATTCCTTATCCGTTGAATGAAGTTGAGATAATAAACTCCAACTTTCAGCATGGATGAGTGCATTCCCTATAGTAGCTATCACAGAAAATATTACCCTATTAAGAGTGTACACTATGAATGTCATCGAGGACAATGTGTTTTTCATGTCCAATGCCACCATTAGTAATTTGACATTGATATTTCCCACCTCCCATGATATATTCTCCTCAAAACTTTCACATCCACCTGTCTCTGCTGAATATGTATGTTAATTTCCAAGGGTTATGTTTAAAGAGAGATGAATTATATGTACGATTTCAAAAACATCTCTTTTGTTGTGAAATTCTTTGAAGAACAATGACATATTCCTTCCCTGCACTATCTTTCAGAATGTTTTTTTTTTTCAATATAACCCATGCAAGAATATTTTAATGAGTTTAGATTTCATTTCATGGACATATCTTAGACTTCATTGGTATGTGTCATAGTTAAGTTTTCTATTGTTGTGAAAAAACACCAAGGCCAAAAGTTACATGGGAAGGAAATGCTCTAAAGGATTTGCTTCATATCAGAGCTTATGAGTCTGTAAGGGTGGGACTCCAGGGTGAGAACTCAGGGACAGAACTGGGCAGCAGAGACTGATGTAGAGGCCATGGAGGAGTGCTGTTCACTAGCTAACTTGTTCATTTGGCTTTCTCAGACTGTTCCCAGGACCACCCTTACTCATTAAACATCAGTGGAGGAAATGCAACAGGCTCATTCAGTCTTTTGGAGTATTTTCTCAATTGAGGTTCTCTCTTCCCAAATTACTATGGCTTGTGTTAATATGACATAAGACTAGATAGACTCAGAATCTTTCTTAACTCAAAGTTGACTAGGTCCCTTATTTGCATTGCTGTTCACCTGTAAGTGTCTTTCCAGTAATTTGGTCTAATAATATACTCAAGTGTGTGGTATTTGGAAATTTCTCAATTAATTCTCTTGAGTAAGTTGCCACTTAAGTGATACAATATTTATAGTAAATGGTGGTGTTCCCAGTCGCTATAGTAACTCCAAATTTAGATATATACATATAGGGCATTTTTAAGAAAGAAAATCTCTAAAGAAGAAAATACCCAAGGTTATAGTATGAGATTCTAGCCAGGTGGGTGTGCTGATAATCAGAGCTCAGCTCCTAGAAATTAACGAGTCTTCCAGAATGTTCAGTGAGACACATAGGCAAATATATTTCCTAACAGTCACCTTAAAACACACATACATACATACATACATACATACATACACACACATACACAAATACACAGCATTACACGCGTACTGATACAGACAGAGATGTACAGACACAAACACGGGCACACACACATGCACACCTGTTACAGGAATTGAAGAGGTGGCTCTGTGCCCATTTAACAGAGGAATTCAGCAACTCTTTCTAGTCGCATGTCTCTCTATAATACTGTTTTCAAGGAATCAAGCTATTTTTTTTTCTGGCTTATCTGACTGCTTGCACATATTTGTCATAAAAACACAAATTCATATAAATGAAAAATAAATAAACACAAAAATACAAGTGATGCTAATGTTATTATATTTTATTTAAAACAATGTTCATTTAACCAGTGTAAAATTTGTGAGTAGAATTGTGATAGTTGTGATAACAAACTTTAGAAATCTGGTACATGTTTTAGTTTTGGAATATCTCAATTTAGTTTGGCCATATTTTTCATGGTTATTTTCCAGACGTAGCTTTGTGCAGTGATTATATCATGCAGCTGGGTTGATTACATGTTGTGGTAAAGTAAGACAGCTCTAAATAATAGTTTTCTTTATTTTTTTTTTTCTGATGAGTTTATATTGCCCTAATCTGGTTAAAATGCAACCAGTCTATTAAAATCCAAGGTTACATAAAATAATTGTTAGAAGATTAGGATTGGAAACTAACATTTAAGAACATACCTAGTAGATCTTACTTGATTCTAGCAATATTTTTGTGTAACTCTATCTTCATGGTAACCCAGGAAGATATATTTTAGTAGTTTCATTTTATGTTAGTTAAATGAAGCTCAGAAATTTTATCCTTATGATCATTATGTAGCAAAGAGTAGATTTGGAATCTAAATTAATGACATCAAATGTATGTGACAATAGATATTTTTCCATGACTTCAAAACAAAACAAACAAACAAACAAAACACATGTCTTTATGGGCTAGAGGGTAACTCAGTAGCTAAAAGTGACTTCTATTCTGATAGAGGACACAGCACCTACACCAGTAACATCCTGTGACTTTATCTTTGTGGATGCTGACTCCTCTGACCTCCGTGGACACCAGAAACTACCCTCCTATTACATGAGCACTAGTCCACAGTAAATTTAATAAAAAAATAATTAAAAAACATACCTTGAACGTTTTGTCTCACTGATGTGTCTAGTAAGATGTTTTTGAGTGACTCTGCTAAGTATTGCATAATTGGTTTGGTTGGATTAAAATTGAGGATTATGTTTTCTTTTAGGGTAAGCCTTGACTTGCTTCATTAAACTAAATTTCTCAAGTCTGTCCTTATAGTTAGATATTGCATAATAATCCTATATGCAGGAAAAGTTGTCCTCTAATGGCATTTAACTGAGAGTTTGTTGACTCTCAGGCATACTCCGGGAAAGCCTACCTTTGGGAATAACTCAGTGACTGACAGCAGTGCCTTAGCAACAATCTGATTGTAGTTACAGAGGAAATTTACCTTGGCTTGAAGAATCACATGCCACTGTGATTGACAGAGTCTATAAGACAATCAAGGTCAAACACTGAGTGAATTCAGTACATGACTATGCGCACTGACAGATAAGTCATGTGTCAAATACAGCCTGGCCATCTGCTTACTCTTTGTGATTAGCCTAGGCTTGCAGTGTTTACCATCTTATTGCCAGCAATTCCCTATGACACATGTTTAGTTTATAGTTTATCATCAAAATGTACTTTCTCTACTACAAAACAAAAAAAGGTTCAGCCTGAAAAGAACTTGAGGAAACATCCATTGTAAGACTGCAGTATGACATTCTTTGTAAAAAGCTTTGAGTGATTGTCATAGCTAAGTTACAAAATGTTTTCATTTAAAAGTGATTGATGCATTATTAATGATTTTATATTCCCTAATTTGGTTAAAATCAGATGCTGAAAATGACATTTATGCCTTTGTGAATAATTTGTGATGACTATAAGCCTTGGTTTCCAAGGGTTTCAGATGTACTCAAATGTCTTAATTCTATTTGTCAATCTATACCTAGAAATTAGATAGTGAGTGATTACTTGTGGGAAATTCTGAACATATAGATCAGCATAATATGCCAAACATCAGGCATTGCAATTATTCAAAGGAAAGTCTGTTGTCATTTTTTCATTGTGCATCAAGGAGACCTCCAGGTCTTCAGATGTCCAATCAGATGACACACAATGGACTGTAACTCAAGTGCCTTTGGAAAGAATTTTGGCTGCATGGCTTATCAACTCATGCTTAAAAACCAAAGACGCTTCTTCTTCTTCTACTGATGAAAAACTTCTACTTTTTTTTTTAATAAATCCCAGTACCTTTTTAACCAGACTAATGAAAATACTGATTCTGGGATGGAATCTAATTCTGTAGTAGAATGTTTGTTTAGCACACTTAACTCCTTTAGCACTCATGAAGAAATCCCTGTTAATCATACATTGGGAGAATGATAGAGGCAAATACAATGGGGATCAAATTTGAACTCAAGAGTTCAAGCTAACAGAAATAGAAACAGTTTGAGTACCTTGTCAATTACATTGCTCTGTGCAAATATATTGCATAAACAAATGACATTGGACAATTTTAGATGGTAGTGTCTGTGTCATCACTGATTCTTCTGGAAGAATACATATTGGTTGTCTTGGGATGTATGTAGAAACTAACCAAATCTATTGTAATAATATGGACTTTTGAGAATATGTAAGAATATGTAAGAAGTAAAGTTTCATCAAATTTTAGACTTATCATAAATAACACGATATTCTATAACATTCCAACACTCTCTGGAGAATAGAACTGTGGTTGGGATTTGCATCAAGTATTCTAGGGTATGGCCAGTGCTTGTCATTTGTGGATGGATCTTGTATTGGCTGATTTTGAATGTCAACTTGACACAGGCTGGAGTTATCACAGAGAAAGGAGCTTCAGTTGAGGAAATGTCTCCATGAGATCATGCTGTGGAGCATTTTCTCAATTATTGATCAAGGGGAAGGGCCCATTGTGGGTGGTGCCATCCCTAGACTGGTAGTCTTGGGTTCTATAAGAGAGCAGGCTGAGCAAGCCAGTAAGTAACATCCCTCCATGGCCTCTGCATCAGCTCCGGCTTCCTGACCTGCTTGAGTTCCAGTCCTGACATCCTTGGTGATGAACAGCAATGTGGAAAGTTTAAGCTGAATAAACCCTTTTCTCCCCAACTTGATTCTTGGTCGTGATGTTTGTGTAGGAGTAGAAACCCTGACCAAGACAGATCTTTACTTACCAGTTGTTAATAGATTTATTCCCCACTCAGCCTTTGCACTACTCTTGCTTTCCTCCCCTCTCTTTCCTTCCTCTGATTTTTGTCTCCCTCATTCTTCTCTCTATATTTCCAAAGGAAAGATACAAAATAAATGCTTAGTAATTCTAAGTTAATCGAGATGAAATAAGTCTACTAGTTCTAACAATGTTTATAGTTGTTGTCTTAGATAGGGTTTTACTGCTGTGAACAGACACCATGACCAAGGTAAGTCTTATAAAAACAACATTTAATTGGGGCTGGCTTACAGGTTCAGTCAGAAGTTCTGTCCATTATCATCAAGGTGAGAGCATGGCAGGCATGGTGCAGGAGGAGCTGAGAGTTCTATATCTTCATCCAAAGGATGCTAGTGGAAGACTGACTTCCAGGCAACTAGGGTGAGGATCTTATACCCACACCCAAAGTGACACACCCATTCCAACCAGGTCACACCTATTCCAACAAGGCCACACCTTCAAATGATGCCACTCCCTGGTCCAAGGATATACAAACCATCACAGTTGTATTAGCTATAGAATGTCTATTTTATTTTAAAATATATGATCCCACATCATACCTTTTCAATTAAAGCTCAAAAATTTATAATGTCTGTCTTTTATAATGTGCTATCTGAAACAGTATTTAAAGTATAAGACAGCCAGTCAGAATAAATACTGAGTATGCATCATACTGTATAGGCTATACCTTTTCAAAGAAATTATTAAAATATGAGTCAGTTGTCCAAAATGTTGGAAACATGTGAAATATAGTAGCAGTAATAGAAAAACTGTGACTTCATATAATCCAGTTATTGGTAGCATGGGGTGCTTTCTAAACAAAGCTTGCTCCTAAGTTTGTTTTTGTCTTTTGTGAGAATTGGCATTTTTAAGATAAAGCCATGAGCTCAGCATGTACATTTTGTTTACCCCTGATTGCTTGTGTTCAACTTCAGATGACTGCTCCTAACAGCAGGTGTTCTCTTCTTTGTTTTGAATTATGTTGAACATGCTTTTGGTGTTCACAAATACTGAAAATTCAAGTATAAAACTGCTAGGATAAAAGAGCTATATGCATATGGCAAGATGATAAAATTTTAGTTGAAATTCATGTCTTCTCTAAGGAAGAATTCTCAATTAAGGTAGCTAAGATTGTGCACACAGAACTTTATTGAGACTCCATCAGTCTGTTTTCAAAGCATATCTTAAAGCTAGAAAGAGTTAGAACTTGTCATTCATTATGGCTGAAGTTTGGAAGTATTAGATAAGTTTGCCAGCCATGAATTCTGGAGAGAGGGAGAGAGAGAGAGAGAGAGAGAGAGAGAGAGAGTCAGAGAGACAGAGACAGAGAGACAGAGAGACAGAGAGAGACAGAGACAGAGACAGAGAGAAGAGAGAGAGAGAGACAGAGAGACAGAGACAGAGAGAGACAGAGACAGAGAGAGACAGAGACAGAGAGAGAGACAGAGAGAGAGACAGAGAGAGAGAGAAAGAGAGAGAACATTATATTTATATTTATATTGGTAAAGAGCTCTGTTCATGTGGAGTTCAGAAGGCACCCACAGGTGTCGTTGGCCTGGCACTAGTATCATCTGCCTTTTCTTTGTTTTAGTTAAATGAAGTCCATAAGCGACCTGGAGCTCCCTAAGGCAGTCAGGTATGAAAATTGTTCTCTGGAATCACAAGCATTTATCACCATACCCATATTTCTGTATGGGTTCTAGTGATGGATATCAGATTCCAAATATTTGCAAGGGAAACACTTTTCCAAATGATATCATCCAACAGAAAGTGATTTTACCCTGTTTAAAAAGCAATTATCGTTTAAAAATTTTAGAGGGCTTATAAGAGGATGCCAGGGGGATTTAACTGAACAACCCATGCAAGTTTTGCCATCAGAGGATTGTACTTCAAAGCAAATTTAAGTTCAAGTATGTTTTCTCAGTTTCCAAAGGAGATTAGAAAGAACAATAGAGTTTTGCTTGGTTTGACTATGTTTAATTGTACTTTCCTACCTATTTCCTGTGCTCTATATTTGAACTTTCCCTTGGGTGTGATAACTAATCTCTATTGTCAGGAATGATTAGAACCTTGTATTATTTTACTATTAAGTGTTTCCTTAATTTAAACCGTGATTATATAGATCTGTTCTGTTTTAGATGACAAGCTCCAGGAATCTGTGTGCTTGTCCTTTTCAATTTACTGAAGAGGTGTACAGTATATCTAGATGGTGTATAATTAAAAATACAAGTAATCTAAACATGGTCTTTCATAGAGTATCATGTCTGATATAAATGCTTGCTTATTCCATCCAGTCGTCCAAGACAAATGCTGAGGACTTCTTATTAAAAGAAAAAAAATATGCTTGGAAACAGACTGTTCTTTAGAGGGCATTTTAGGGAGGCAGCTTTTGTGTCAACTTGGACTGAAAATGTTATTCTTGTGAAAATATACTTTTTTCTGAGGAGGGATGGGAGAGAACTCTCATGCATAGTAGAAATGACAGTGAATTGCGATGTCTGGGAACTTAGGCACCTGCTGTCAGTCCAGATTGGGGACACAGGATAATTGAGAAGCTGGGAAGCAGGATAACTTAGTCACAGTTGACTCCCTTAGTGTTTCTAGGCTATCTATTCCTGTATGAACTGCTTGGGGCTATAGTTTGAATGTTTGAGTTTTCTCTGCAATTCATGTGGAAACTTAATCAAAAGTGGAACAATATTAGGAGCCTGGCCCTTTAAGAAATGGTTATGTATGAGTGCTATGCCATTCATGTATGGGTTAGTGTCTGGTTAGACAGCTTGCAAGACTAATTTCCAGCTTCTCTTGTTCCTGCTATGTGAAGAGACGGCAACTCAAATGCACACTGGAGTAGAGAATAATCATTCACAGACACCACGCCTGCTGAAGCCTAGAATTTAGATATTTCCATTTTTAGTAGAATGTTGAAAGGTTTTGTATTCATGAATGATCTGATCTTTGGTACTTTGTTCTAGAAGGATTGTCCAGTTGAAAACTGCCTGGACTGATGTTTATAATTCTATTGACTCTGGTTTTGCCTTCAATGCCCCTACTTCTCAAAGGGAGATATAATTCAATTCTCAGAGCCTGACACTTGGTTTTCTGCAGGAGATCTTGTTAGATTCTCCCTTTCCTCTTTGAATAAATCCCCTGAGACAAATGTCCATTTTTGGACACAAAAAGAAGGTCCCTTATTCACAAGCATATCTCTGTCCATATAACTTCTTAAAGGTGTTCGTTTTCCTCTCATGTAGAAAGTCTCCATTTTTAGTCCCCATTTCTGTTACTGTGATAAAAGCACTTTGACCAAAAGGAACTTAGGAGAAGAAAGGTGTCATTTTATCTTGAATTCCATCATTAAGGAAAGTCTGGGAAGAAATTCGAGCAACTACTTGAAGCAGAAAGCATTGAGAGTCCTTCCTCAGGTGTCTCAAAGTATTTCAAATTGACAGTTAAAGCTAGCTAGAACAATTCACCAATTTGTATCCAACTTTTAGATTCTTTCTTTCTTCACTTAATGTCTGAATGAGTATTGTAGATATTTTGTGCATATAGAAACATTTGTGATCCCTGCCTGACCTGAGCCTGAATATTCATCATACTTTCTAAGTAGTCACATAAAACTGACTATGCCATATTTCTCATGTGTGTGCTGTGGGGATGTGGCAAAGAGCTATTAGTAAGTTATCTTGGTCATTGAGTACTTTGGGCATAGGAGGCTGCTGCTGAAGCTGTATCACTGAATTAGTGGGAGTGGGTGGGTAGGGGAGCAGGGAGGGGGAGGTTATAGGGGACTTTTGGGATAGCATTTAAAATGTAAATGAAGAAAATATCTAATAAAAATTCAAAAGAAAACCTGAGGACTATCTTTAAGTCTGATGTTTAGATATCTTAAAGTTGCAGTCATAGTACTGGGTATTTATTGGCTTTTAAATCTCTGGAACCATCAAGATTCCCACTGAATACTTGAAAGAGTTAAAGACACTATTTCTTAGGATGTTTTATTTAATAATTAGCTGATTGGTTAACGTACTAGGCTGCATAGGATTGACTGTACTCTCTGTACTAAGTAAAGCCATTTAGCCTTGAAGGGGCACCTTACATCACCCCTTGTGTTTCTGCTTTCCAAATTATGGTGATGATGTACCTTAAGTCTCCTGAGAGAGAAAAAAAAATGTCTTTCTTTCAAAAGAAATATTTTATGTGTATCAGTGTTTTGCCTGTATGTGTTTTAGTGTAGAAGCTAGAAGAGGGTGCTGGATCCCTTGGGACTGGAATTGCAGACAGTTCAGAATGGCCATGTGGGTGCTAAGGATGGAACCCAGGTCCCTAGGTCTCTTAATCACTGGGCTGTAGATACTTCTACAGTTGTTGTTGTTCTCAATCTCTGGGCTCATTGTTGCCTACATTGTTAACTCCAGGTACCTAGTTCAGCTGTACCATGAGAAGGTCTATACTTTTTGTAGTGTGGCTACATTGCTCTTTAGTAGAGTGGCTGACATTGCTCTGGCTATGGGCCCTAGCCTGATATGTCTAGGTAGTATGACCATTTGCCTTTTACCTTGCTCCTCCAAATAGGTTTGAGCAATATATTTTCTTTCGTTTCTGCTCAACTCTTGAGTATGAACTGAGATACAGATGTCTACTGGGGAAGCACAGTGATATAAAATGAATGACTGGGGAGCTGAGATTCTTCTCACATAACAATGTTGTTTCATGTATTTTCAAACATTTGAGAACCATAAAGAAATTGAATTTACCTGGACCACCTATGCAATTTCTAAGATAAGGAAGCAAAGCTTCCAGTAAGCCCTTAGGTTATTCTTTGTAACTATATCATGTGACTGGTTTCTTAGAAGGCCAGAGCTTCTTGGGAGGAGCTGATTCCCAACGCCTGACACTGAAGATCATGTTCTATCACAGAACATAGCCACATTGATGTGCATCATTCTTTTCTTCAAATATGTATGTGTGTATATGTATGTATAACATATGTTACATATATACATTATATGTATACAAGTACCTATATTATATGTATACATATATACAAAGACATATATGTATATAATGTCATTCATTACATTATTGTGATGCCATACATCACACACACACACACATATATGTATACATATATATATATTCATTCATTGCATTATTGTGATGTCTTACATACACACAGCCCTTGAGTCACTTGGAAATTCACTTACTGGCTTATCAAATCACTTTATCTGCTTCCAGCATAAACTTTTTGAAAACTTATTGGATGAATAGCTTTCCATGCTTGGTACATTATTTTATATCAAGGTCATCACTTAGCTTAACTTTGTCCATCTTGTTGTTTTTACATGTTGAAAGAGAATCTATTTAAATGCGTTTTTATCTTCTGCTTGAGATCATTGACTCTTTGGCCCCTCAATATTGTTAGAAATCTATGTAAGTTCACATAAGTTCTTTCACTGAGATATTGCTAAAGATTTAATGTAAATTGCACATACACGAAGTACTTTGGATGCTGTGGTGCTGGCCCTCTCTTGTTGTCTGAGCATATTTTGAATTTGAGAACAAGCTATTAATTTATCTCCTGTCTGTAAACCAGTACTTCAGGAAGGATAGAGAGGAATAGAGGATGTCAGATAATGGAAAGTGCAAGAAGTCCTGGGACAAATTGAAAGCTAGAGGATAGAAGCTCCCAGAAACCCTTTGACCATTGAAAGTAAATAAAGCCCATAAAATACCTAGATATTCAAAGAAGTTAGTCACTGTTTTTATAATCATGCATCCATTCCAGAAAGATTAGCTTGATTCTGTAATGTAGGTCGTAGGGCTACAATGAGTGCACTAATGTAGACCTTGTTCTGAAACTCTGATTTCTGTTCCTTTTTGTACATACTCTTAATTAGGATTCCAAAGCAGGGCACTACTTGAAATTTAATTTTTCAAAACACACTATATCTCTCTCCCAAATATTTGGAAGTGCTTTTATAATATGGAATGGTCTAGCCTAAATTATCATTTAAAAATGTTTTGGTTATTTACAAAAAGAAATAACAGAACAGCACTATATTTATTAACCTTGAGAATGTAAATACCCTGGTTGTGTGCTAGGAATCATGTTACCCAGCTAGTGTAGAGTTCTGTTCCATGAGAATGTCATATTTTAAAATAATAATGATGGTGACAATTACCAAGTTTGTCTTAAACCAGCAATTTTCTAAAGAAACTTATTTCTAATAGAAAATAGAAGTTTTAGAAATGCATGCTTTAGTTCAAAGGGAATAAACTTGTGATCTTCCCTGGTAATTTTGAATAAACAACGTGGCATTGCATGGTATATTGCTAAGCTTTTAGTGTGCGCTTGCAGGTGTTTGTTTGATCCCATTTAATTGTCTTCAAAATTCTGTAGATGGCAGAAGAATCAAGAAGCTTCTGCAGGCTCTATAATCAGTGCTATCTACATTTAATCAAGCCTCAGAAGACCCTAACTTAGGCAATCTTAAGTGTCACATCTAGACATATATTGTATAGAAAACAAGCTATAAGTAACCTGGTTCTTATTTGAGGAGTAAATGGCTTTTGTATGATTAATTGGTATGAGATGGAGGTACTGAGGACTCTTCAGCAGACTGTGGGCAAAGAGCCAAGGATAAAGAGAATAAATTGATATCAGAATGCTTCTACCATTGCTGTCCTCATGATCTTCTTTATGTATGAACTCTGCCATGAACTTTACCATAACCTCTACTTTGAAGTAAATACCAAGATGCTTAGCAAGCACAGTTTGCCCTGTGATTCATGTCATGTTGAACAGACTCAGTGGAACCTTTGTTTCTTTGTCCATTCATAACTATGTTACTTTTTTATTTCATTATTTGTAGTCAATACAAACTATTTTGTGAAATTCCATAATGCTAGTTACTTAATATCCTGTTATATTTGAGTTATTTTCATCAGGCAAAAAAAAATCATAAAAGTTACCATGTTGGAAGCAAAAAGAGACATAAGGCTCTACTTGTGGTGTTCATGCATAGTTGGATGTGGGATGCTGTCCATGATTTTTGTTTGTTTGTTTGTTTGTTTTTATGTTCATCAATCTTTCCCTCTTTTTGTGATGATACTTGGATATAAGTTGCTTCTACAAGAGAAGTAAGGCATTTCATCCTGTTAAATTATAGGAACTTTAAAGGAATCCTTAGCATTTAGCATAAATACTGCAACCCACCCACCCCTGCAGGAACCACTAGTACTTTTTGCAGTTCTCTAAGAAGCTTTGTCTAACTGGACACACCCTGTGCATGAACCAAAGTTAGCAGCATCCGAGTTTTGAAAAGTTAACATTTTCATCATCATCACTTATTTTTCATTCTTTTTCTATTCTCTTCCAGATCAGAAAGAAGGAACAAGAGACAATCTACCTAAATCATTCTACTTGACTCTCTTTTTTTAATTGTACCTTGTATGTCAGTGTGGTGGTTCTGTACCCTCATGTCTTTTATTGAGAATTATCTTCAAAATAATGCTATTGAAGAAAGGTCACTCTGTTTGTGTTTCAATAATAAGATATTGTCCAAGAGGTTTGATCATTATCTTTTGATAATTTTGTGTCTTCTTCAGTGATCAGATCTAGACTTGAATTCTCAAGGTTCTGACATAAAATTCTTTCTTTTTAACTCTGATTTGAATAAAAGAGGGTCAGTCTTCTGAGGAGATGGAGTTTGATAGGTTTTTTACTCCTAAAAAATAGACTATTTTTTACACAGTGTGAATTTTCTTGGGAGTGTGGAAGAGCAGTGTGGTAGACATTTCAGTTTCACTGCATGGGGTTGTTGATTAGTGACATATTTGATCAGCACCATAAATCTATAAGACTCTTCATACAAGGAAGAAGTATTTGCTTTCTTAATGATGTTCTTTGTAGATGTAGAATAATATACACTTTCTCTATTGACTTGCTTGCTCTCCATTTTATCATTCGAAATGTATTTACTCTCTCTTCATAGCAATAAAACAGTGCTTTTGGATGATGAGTTGTTTTTAATATATGAGCTGAATTACACATCAACTGGAAACTGATGTTGTTTCACAAGTTTTGGATATGCTATTTTTTAATCATTCCATGCAGCCTGTTAATGTGTAATATCATGATGATTTTTTAGCAATGGCCATGGTAATTTTAGTCACGGCTGTGAAATCACTCAGAAATGGATCATATTCAAATCGCAACATGCTTTGCCTAATTAGGTACCCCAAAATTTTCACTTCAAAATATCCCAATTTATTATAAATGTGGAGTTTTACTGCATGAAAACATGCAGAAAGAAAATTAGAGTATAAACAAAGAAAACACCCTTACTTTAGCCATCCATTTCTCTATACACTCGCAGGAACTTGTGGAGAATATATTTGAGATTCAATTTGCTTAATCTTGAGAATTACTTTCAAAGCAATTTCTTTGCAAGGTGTCCCATTATAACTTTATTTGAAAACAATGCTATTTAGTCACCATTGTGACAGATTCTAGCTCTTAAGCTATGCCAATAACAGAAGACACAAGTTTTATGTTTTCCTGTCATGCAAAGCTCTTCCAATATCCCAACCTTAAGCCATATTGGTGATGTTCGATACAGATGACAGCTTTTATTCTGAAAAGGCATAAAAAAATGACTGGGAAAAGAGTATTAGAATTTCATTCAAGCAAGACATTCTCTAGATCTTGCAGCTGCCCATAGACAAGAGATTTGGGAGTGCATACAAGCATCACACAGCAATGTAGTTAACTCATTATTCCTAGCTCATACTTCTACACATGGCTTCATTAACTATTTCCTAAAGGCCAACGCATTATTACTTGCATTTTGTTGAAGTAATCTGTCTTATCTCCATGAAGTAGTTTAGCTAATCTCTAATATAAAGGTTCCCATGGACCAATCTTTACCCTTTTTTCCCTACTGCTCTTACTCACTCTGTTTAATCTGTTACTGAAGTATTTGTAGAACACACAACACACAGAGAGACATAGACAGTCACACAGACACACACACAAACACACACACACATTAATGTACATATAAATATATGTGTACCTCTCCCAGACTGTGACCTTTTTGTTTGTTTGTTTGTTTGTCTGTTTGTTTGTTTCAAGATAGGGTTTCTCTGTTTATAGCCCTGGCTGTCCTGGAACTCACTCTGTAGACCAGGCTGGCTTCAAACTCAGATTTCTGCCTGCCTCTGCCTCCCAAGTGCTAGGACCAAAGACATGTGCCACCATTACCTGGTGACTGTGAACTTTTTGCACCATGGAGACTTCATCTTCCTTATCTTTTGAGCCTTTGCCAAAGAATGTTCTATTGAATATTTTTATTCATTGATATCCTTAAAATTTTTAATTTCCGGTAATATCATGGAAGGTCCATATGGATTCTGGTTTTGACAACACTGTCATATTTATGAATGATTCATGACAATGTTCATGAGAAGAAGCTTTAGTTTTCCTCTCTGATGATTCAATAATGAGGACACAGATATCAGGACTAGGAGAAACATTTGAAGACTTCCTATTTGAGTGAGATATTAGAAGATGGGAACTGTTTGCCCCCTAGAGATATTAGGAAACAAGATAATGGGTCATAGGGGCTTGCACTTCCTAGAAAGCCATGCTTGTCTTTGTTCTTCCTCATTCTGTCTCTGTGTCTCCAGTCTGTCACGAGTGAACCATCTTTGTCTATCATGTGTTCTCCATCATGACAGTCTGCCTCATCCCCAGGTTCCAGGCAATGGAATAAGCCAAGCATGGATGGAAATATTGGATAGTTTTACCCAAAATGAACACTGTTAGTTTTAGTTTACATCAGGGATTTTGCTACAAAAAAAAAGCTAACACAGATTCAACAACATGTTATTTATATTTTAATCTTATTCAACATGCATTCAGTGCCTCCTGTGTGTCAGGTTGTTTCAGGTGCTGGGAATAGAGCTGTGACTATAATAACAACAGATAAACCATCTTTGTTTTCCCAGCATTGACATCACATGGTGAAAAATGACAGAGAATAACACAGTGTGTAAATGACCAAGACAAACAGGCAGAGTTAAAATAAGAAATATGCATGTTGGTACTTAAGGTAGGTAGTTCATCTGAGATCTGAAGTGATCAGCCATGAAAGTCATGGAAAGGGCGTTCAAAGCAGGGGGTGCAGCAGATGCACAGACTTCATTGTTGGCTCTGAATGTGTTATACAACTGTGAAGGTCACTGTGATCATTGTGTTTAGTGAGGGTGAAATACCAGAAAAATAAGCAAGAAGGCCTATTTAGATTTTATTTGCAATGCGTTGGAACAACAAGGGAGGCTCTAAATTATGCAGTGTTAGGATTTGGTTTATTGTAAACATACTACTCAGACAGCGGATGAAAATGGATTTAAGAGATGTAATGAGATAGAGATCCTAAGGAGGAAGTCTTCATGTCATCGTAAGAAACACGAAGTTTGTTAGTGAAGACGTTGGTAAGGCTCAAGGTGAATGGGTAGATTTTGAAGCATGTTTAAGGTGAAAATGGAGACTTATGAATGTTTCTCAGAAATTTAGTAAAGATTAAAAAAAAAGTCGTTATGCCATCAGCAATTTACTGGAGTCAGGGCATCAAAACCTAAGATTGTAAATAAATA
The DNA here is from genome assembly GCF_000001635.26 of Mus musculus. Classification (NCBI taxonomy): domain Eukaryota; kingdom Metazoa; phylum Chordata; class Mammalia; order Rodentia; family Muridae; genus Mus; species Mus musculus. The sequence goes on from NC_000072.6 coordinate 105,780,090, forward strand.
ACTAGACCGAGAGTGTGCATGTTTTGCCCAGAGAGAAACATATGAAGATATTTATATTGTCACAAGTATGTATCCATCAGAGGCAATATTGTTAGCATCTAAGTGTATATGGGGCATCCTATAACATGCAGGATAGCCCCCCTCTATAAGTGTTCTAACATCAACTGTTGTTAAAAATCTAGTCTCTGAAATACCACCTAACAGGAAATGTGAGAAGCAGAGTCAGCCATATGTTGTAAAGCAGGATGGTGTGCCTTGCAGGCACAGGCTCTTACAGGAGATCTTTTGCATAAGACAGTAAGTTTCTATGCTTGAGTTATCAAAAGAACCACTTTGGTCCTAGTGCTGAACCCACTTAGCACATTTCGAATCCCACTTCTGTTAGTAGCCCAACAATCCCATGTGCTTTAGTAAAGACTCAGTAAAGAATCTATCTATCTATCTATCTATCTATCTATCTATCTATCTATCTATCTATCTATTTCAAGATTTCATTTAACTCCACTCTAAGTATAATTTTAAACTTTGTTTCAGCCTGATTATGAAATTTACAAGAAACAAGATTTAAAGTAAACTGTTATTTTAAAGAGAAAGTTGTGGGTAGGAGAATGTGAGATTTTTAGGGGATCGTGACACCTATTTTTTTTTCTGAGAAATGCCAAGGGAGCTAATTAAAGAACCTGAAGAGACAGCAGAGACACTGAGAGAGAAGCACAGCCTCCAGTCTTTCCATAGCTATTGCTGCAAGCTCACCCCATGCTGTTCTCTGCTCCAGTCCTTTCCTGAGAACCTCCCACAGGATAGGGCAACTGCCCTAGAGAAAAGGATGCCTCAAACTATGGGCACCAGAAATAGACCAATCCTTTACCTAATTTCAAGAATACTGCCTACAATGAAAGTGAGGTTTAAAAAAAAATATCCTATCTCAATGAGTCATAATTGGATACAAGATAATGTTGGTAGAAGTTTAAAATATTTAACCAGCAGTAAATATTCAAGGCAGTCATTTGAAGTAATCAATGGCTGGGTGAATGCATACATTAGCTCTGAGAAATCACTTAATCAACAGTTCAAATAAACAAGCAGAGAATTCAAAATGCAGAACCAAAAATACAGAGAATTAGCAAAGATGTTAATTGCATCCAGGTACTTTCCTTTTCTAGTTATTGATTATTTAAACATTTGTCAAAGCGTGGCTAAAAATAAGCAGTCTTGAAAAGATTCATTCCCTCTCTTCTCTCCTTTTTCCTTCTATCTTCCTTCCTTCCTTCCTTCCTTCCTTCCTTCCTTCCTTCCTTCCTTCCTTCCTTCCTTCCTTCCTCCCCCCTCTCTCTCTTCTCTCTCTCTCTCTTTCTCTCTTTCTTTCCCTTCCTTTCTTTCTTTCTTTCTTTCTTTCTTTCTTTCTTTCTTTCTTTCTTTCTTTCTTTCTTTCTTTCTTTCTTACTTTCCTTCCTGTTTCTCCTTTTCAAGAAGCTGCTTTGTTTTTAAAATGAGTGATTGATAGCTGGGTTCAGCAGGTAAGTTAGACATAAGTAAGAATGAAGGATTAGGAGGTGACCTCAGAATATAAACCCTTGAGAATTCTGTTAACATGTGCTACTGATGAAAAACATCTCTTTCTTCTTTTGTAGCCTTTTCCTGATAAAGATGCAAACTTTCTTCACAACTGTAGGTATTTGGATAGGATCCCAGGTAGACTGTGAGCTGTATTCGTGAAAGAATGTAGAAACTGCCATGTCTGATTAGTTTGAGTCAAAATATTCATCGGTTGCCTTCTTTCTGAATCCTTCTCAAATTATTTTATATTTGACAATTTAAAAAAGAAAACAAATTGGGGTTATTTAAATCTTATAGAGAGTCCACTCAGAATATTCATCAACTTGGAAATCAAAGTGGAAAGTAACACTTTAAAGTTACCTTTCAGAATTGCTAGTTAAACAAAGACATCCCTACAGCCACTTCTCTTGCCCTTTGAAGGAAATATGGACACTTCATCCCTTCAAAAAGAAATTGTTTCCTTTTTCATCTTCAGTAACCATTAAGCAGTTCTTTACATTTAAGAATACATATAGATCTGAGACCATTCTGGTTATAGACAATGTGTTTCATTTTAGAGCTCCCCAACCTAAGCCCTTTAGTTCTTAGGGAAGTGTTACGATCATTTGTTTAATGTGCAGTTGTCTACAGGTTAAGAGGGAGCATCATGGGGATGTGAGTTATATGCTTTGTTCTAATTTCAGGTTCCTGCTAATTACCAGTTTTAGCCTTGGGGTGATCATTTACCTTGCATTAGAGGCAGTGATGTTAAAATAGGAAGAGTGAATTTGGTAAGTGGATTTAAAACCTCATGAAAGTGTTAGGACCTTCCAGGAGACTTCATTAAGACTAGATACTTCCAAGTCTCAAAGTGATAGATTTTTTTATGCATCCTCTACCAGTGTTGGTGTCCCTGATGGCATATTCCCTTTTGTTATAAAAAACATGAGTGATTTCCTCAAGTTCTCTTAGCTAGACAAGTAGTGAGCTTGTCTTTCAGATGTAATCTACTGACCCCCAGATAATTGCTTCTTTCTCACTATAAGTGCTTATTTAGTGTGAAAATTATCATGTATTTTATAACAATAGTGCATATATATATATATGTATATATATATATATATATATATATATATATATATATATATATATATATATATATACATATATATATATATGCATCTTCCTATATGTTGGTATTGACCTCTATGTAATTATGATTTATAGGGGTTACTTGCTTACTGCTCAACAATAAATAAGACATTTAATTAAGGACAGCCCTCAGTTCTCTCACCCTTCTACAACGCAAAACCCGTTCTCTCTCTCTCAGGTATAACTAGTTCAAGTGTATCAGAATGATTCATCATTCACTAAGGTCTTAATTATAGTACTTAGTGACTTTCTTTGAAGTTATAATTCTTATTAATTTAATAGCTAAAATTATTTTAATGCTTTTTATTTTATGCACATAATGTCTTATGCTCCAGGTAAATGATTTTCTTCCCAGGATTCAGGGGGCATGAATTATTTATTGAATTCTTATATTCAATATTTTCTGATATAGAGAATGGAATGATCTGTGCTGAATTTTTATAAAAGCACTCTTGTTCTTTACTTCTAGAGAAAGTGCTTATCTTTTCTGAGCATCTTACTGATGGACATTATGTAGAATATTTTGCTGTGTGTCAAATCGCATTCTGAAAACTGTATGTTGTTGCTAATGTGGATCATAGTGACATGCATGAATAATATCCAAATAATTCCTATCCTTGTAATTAATACTTCTCAATTCTAAGGTAATTCTGAGAGAAGTGAATTCATTTTAAGTAAATAAGCAAAGGAAAGCAAAAAGGAGCACCTTGAGTTTACCTGGGCTTTTGGCCAACATAGAATGGTAATGTTATATTATAGTTATTGAAGCGGTAATTCATATAATTTTGGCCGAGCTGAGGAAGCTCTGTAATCTTCATAATAGACATATGTCACCATCTATATAGTAGTATGAGATACATGACACCAAACTAATGATTTCCACAGACAGAACATATGCAAGTACACTCCCCGGAGCTCCTGGGACTCAGTTCAGAGGATGCTTCGCTCAATTAGTCACTTGTCCATTTTAGATAAACAATGCTACTTTGTGAGCAATGAATGAAATATTAATCCTTTATGCAATTGAAAAAAACTGGCAAATAAGTACCAATCATAGTACCAAAGTTGCTTGTTCTACATTTCTCTCTGTAACTCATATGTGTATATGTACATATATGCATTTATATACATATATACATACATATATACCTATATATGAATACATGTATTCATATTTTGATAGATGTTAATGTGTATATATCAACATGATAAATATTCGTGTGTTCTAAATTTGTATTTTCAAGGCTTCATTATGTAGTTGCAATAAAATTATCCCTTTTAATTTAGCAATGTCCTAAACTATTTGTAATGTTTTGTGGTCATTAATTGCTGTATTCCATAAGAAGCTCTGATGAATTTTTGCAAATACACAGAAGTGGCTAACATTCATGATCTTTGATGTGTACACTTTCAAGTATAAGTTCAATAAAATTTATGTTTCTTGACATACTCATTACTCTGAAAAAATGTCCAGATCTCGGCCATTATTGCACAACTTCTGCTGCTTCAAATCTCTGCAAAGAATTAATCCTTTAATGCTGTTATTCAAATCTAATAAATTCATATGCAACTTCACAGCAAAATAAGCTTTGCTTTTCATTCCCTATATGGGTAAACTATTTCTTTTATAATTGGAGCATTCATCCATACATTCTTCATGGAGTTTTATACTTGTGTGTGTCTGCTTCTTTAAATAGGTTAAAAAAATATAAAAGTTCTATATAGCTTTTATAGTGGAGATAGACTTCTAATCTCTAATCTATCATAATAAGATGAAAAAATTTACTTTGAAATCCTTTGTGTTCCTTCCTGGTATGGTACAAAAGAGACATTCCCCTGTTAATTTTTGTTCACATATAAATTATATGTAAATTTACTAATTATATATACCCATATATGTTTATATTCTATGTAAACTACATGTAAACAAGTATCACAGCCAGTCCCCTTCCTCTCTAGTGACTTGTCCTATATGCCAGGTCAAATGTTCCCCTTCCAATGTTACATCCTCCCCACCTGCTCCTCATCCTTTCTCATTTTTCTTTTTTAATTTTTGTTTTGAAACTAATAAGTCCAATTACAACATTCATATGTATATGAGTGTGGGCTCATTCTTACCTTCTAAATATTTATGTGGGTTTTTGTTAAGATTTATTCTTTATTTCTATTACTTGTATATGTATCCGAAGAGGTGAGGAAGAAGTAATTGGATCTCCTAAAACTGGAGTTACAGTTGGTTTAAAGGATGGACCATGTAGAGACTGCCATATCGAGGGATCCACCCCATAATCAGCATCCAAACGCTGACACCATTGCATACACTAGCAAGATTTTATTGAAAGGACCCAGATGTAGTTGTCTCTTGTGAGACTATGCCGGCGCCTAGCAAACACAGAAGTGGATGCTCACAGTCAGCTAATGGATGGATCACAGGGCTCCCAATGGAGGAGCTAGAAAAAGTAGCCAAGGAGATAAAGGGATCTGCAACCCTATAGGTGGAACAACATTATGAACTAACCAGTACCCCGGAGCTCTTGACTCTAGCTGCATATATATCAAAAGATGGCCTAGTCGGCCATCACTGGAAAGAGAGGCCCATTGGACTTGCAAACTTTATATGCCCCAGTACAGGGGAACGCCAGGGCCAAAAAGGAGGAGTGTGTGGGCAGGGGAGTGTGGGTGGGTGGGTATGGGGGACTTTTGGTATAACATTGGAAATGTAAATGAGCTAAATACCTAATAAAAATATGGAAAAAAAAGTGCCCAATGTGGGTGCTCAGTCCAAATTCAGACCTACAGAAGAGCGGCATGTGTCTTTTTCACAACAACAAAAATATTCAAAAATTTCTATTTTTAATTCATTTTTTTAACTTTTGAGGTTTTATTGAAAGTAAAATTTTCACAGAATATGTTTGATCACCCTTTCTCCAGGCTCCTCATGGCAGGGGTCATAGCTCTGAGATGGGAAGTAAACACAAGCTCTCATCCCTAATTATTTGTGTTTATACTAACAGGCCTGGGATATTCTCAGCCTTGAGTCCTAGAACCATCTTTTGCAATGTGTTGTAGCCGAACAGAGACAAGTAATTTGTCAGGCTGGGAATAAGAGACTGAGTGCTTAATTCTCCGTTGGACATTTTTATCACCCTCCATTCCTTGAAAGTTCAGGAGACATTGCATGAGCCTGAGTGTGGAGAGGCACAATGAGACAAAACTGTATCTCAGCAAGGAGACATGGATTTTTTTTCTCAGAAAACTAAGGAAACTTCCCATTTTAATAGAGGATTGATTTACTTTAAAACCTAGGTAAGAGGTGGAGAACATGATGCACGATTCCATGGAAATAACAAAAAAATCCAATAATCAGCAATTCTGACACTTAAGCATCTCATAGTGAGGAATGAAAAAGCAGTTGAATGTCTTTGAGACTTCTGCATATAAAACAGGAAGGCAACAGAGACTCAGTCATGTTTTCAAGTTCTGTTTATTTGTAGGCAGTTATTTTTACTGACAGAAGACTGTCTTTTCCTTCTTTTTTATTTTTATTTTGTTTTTGTTTTTTATGATATAGTCTGTTTCCTCCAGATGTCTTCACCCCTTATATTTTTAACCAACGGTTTTATTGAATCAACAATTTTGAGGCAGACTGAGAATGAAGTAGAGCACCATCTCCCCACTTCCTTTTTCCAAACAGTAGAAAAAGATCAAAGTTAGGGTCAGAGCCAATATTGTCAACTTATAAAAGAGCCCACTCATCATGTCTAACTTTCTTTGACAGTATCTTCAAAGGCTCCTGTATCTAAGGATGATTTTATTGTCAATAGGCAATCAGGCAGGTCAATGTTCATTTCATTTGTGAAGAAAACCACATCAAGTAAATTTCATTATAAAACCTAGAAATCAATACGTATGTGTGCCAGTGTTCTGTAAATAATGAATGTGAGTACTCCTTTACCTTGAAATAACATTTTCTAGCTACTGGATTTTTTACTAAAAGAAATGAGAATACATGTAGTTTTTCCTCAGAACAGTAAATGCATCTGTAACTCAGACAATGATATCAGAACAAATGGAATCTCTGTTCAGGGCTTTGAACCTTCAGTGAGTATTTCAATATATTAGCTTACTTCTTCCCAAGTGCCTTGCAACATATCCCAGGACTGTACATTTTACTTATTCTTTCTAAGTTAGGTCCTCACAATTCCACCATGGTTTAGTCACATCCCAATGCTTACTTCTAATTACAATTCAGTAATTACCATACAGAACAGATGTGTGTTGTGTGGTAAGAGAATTAAAAAAAAAAAAAAGTTGGCATGTGATCTACACCTGTACCTTCGGCGGTGTTTCTACAATGAGAAGAAGCAGTCAGCATTTAAACACAGACTCAAGTTGCCAAGGTCTCACATTTAGCTGATGCAGAGTGCAGCATAAGGGTTTCTGTTGCCAACACATCAAATGCTCTCTCGGCTCCCCTCAGCTTTCCCAATTGCCAGTCACTGAATGTCAGCCTTCACCCTGTAAAGCAAGTTTTGATTTTGTTCAATTAGGGAGTATATTGGTGAAGTGAGATCCCCCAGGAAGTGACTTCCCTGAAAACATGAGATAACACTGTGGCACAGTGATTCTATTGAGAGTCTGTGTTTTGTTGTTAATTTCTTACATTATGCATGGCTAAGAGAATAGAAGTAGAACTCAGGATTGCAAGAGAGCAATGGATAGACATGGAATACAGTTTCTTTGTTAGAGGCTACATTGGTATGCAGTCCTGATATTAAAAGTGAGAATAGAAAAAGCTGGCAAGTTTTTTAAACGCACTGTGATTCATTATATCATGTCATCTAGTGGAGTATTAAGCTTCTTTCCTTCTAATTTCATAGTTATAAATCCTATATTCTTTCCACTTGGGCTTAGCTTAACTAGTCTTCATGACTGAAAGATAGGATTGATTTTTTTTTTTACCAAAAGGTATATTTACTCAATGTTTGCTCCAAGATATAAGGTAGATAATGTGGTTTAAATGCATCACTCTTGTGTGATTTCCATACTCAAGATATGGGTCAATGTAGCTTGAGAGAAGAACATAAGGGCACTGAAGTCTGCATATTTCTACATTGCCACACACGCCAGCACTTCAAATCAGCTTGGCATCTGTGTCTCAGCTACAGACAGCGGAAGTGTCGGGTGCCATGTCCAGACTTAAACATGTCTTCTGGACTCAGACACCAATGTAAATTTTATTGTTTAATATTTGGTATTTATAAATGTGTCCTTTATTTTCTTGCATGGAATAATGTCTCTATAGTACCTCTTCTTCTTTTGCATTTCAAAAATTAGTAATGGTAGTTAAATATTTCTAAGATGGAAGAAGAAATTTTGCATGATTTAAATTTTGACAATGAAATGACATCACACTATAAATCTTCCTAAAATGAAATTTGACAAAGATACCAAGAATTTGCAAAGTTGGGGGCCCAAAAGCAGAGAACACATGGATAGAAAAGTCACCTGCACTCAATTGTAATGATGATAAAAACCACATATGTCTGAGGTAAGACACCATATTGTGAAGAGGGTCTTAACTATATCTCTCTCTATAAAACACAAATCTCAGAGCATCTATACTAGCCCAAATAAATCTTATACAATTTTTCCTTTAATAGTATTTCCAAAGAAATATAGTATGTAAAAGATAGAATCAACACCTATGTGTTCAGTCTCCTTTGAAAGAAATTACGGGCATTGATACGCTGGCATTAAGCCCATTTAATTACAGACACAGTTAAATTGACTGTATTCAGATTTATTTTTATTATTTTATTTATGTGCATGTCTCTATAACTATATGAGTGAATGCCATTTATATATGTAAGTTCTCACAGAGGCCATAAGAGGGCATCAGATCCTTGGAGCTGCTTGATGTGGGTACTAGGAACTACACTTGGATCTTGTGGAAGAGCTGTAAGTGCTCTCTTAACTGCTGAGCTATCTCTCTAGCTTCTGAATTCTTAAATTATAGAAGAAGAACATGAGGAAGAAGAAGGAAAAGAAGAAGGAGGAGGAGGAGAAGAAAAAGAAGAAGAAGAAGAAGAAGAAGAAGAAGAAGAAGAAGAAGAAGAAGAAGAAGAAGAAGAAGAAGAAGAAGAAGAAGAAGAAGAGGAGGAGGAGGAGGAGGAGGAGGAGGAGGAGGAGGAGGAGGAGGAGGAGGAGGAGGAGGAGGAGGAGGAGGAGGAGGAGGAAGAGGAGGAGGAGGAGGAGGAGGAAGAGGAAGAGGAAGAGGAAGAGGAAGAAGAAGACAATGATGAAAGAAAGAGGAAGAGGAGCAAAAAAGAATGTCCTTTTATTTTAGTCTCATAGCCACCCTACACTCCCATCCTGCTCACTCAGAAGTATAAGATTTCTCAAAATAAGCAGGGCGTGGTGGCACATGCCTTTAGTCACAGCTCTCGGGAGCCAGAGGCAGGCAGATTTCTGAGTTCAAGGCCAGCCTGGCCTACAATGTGAGTTGCAGGACGGCCAGGGCTACACAGAGAAACCCTGTCTCAAAAAACAAAACAAAACAAAACAAAACAAAACAAAACAAAACAAAACAAAAAAAGGTTTCTCAAAATAACTGTACTCTTACCATTTGCATGTTTACGTCTGTAGCATTAACCATTTGCATGTTTATGTCTCACCCCACATATACTAATACTAAATGTTGATAACAATTATTAATATGGCTTGAGGGAATCAGCATTGTCTGCTTTCTTACTTCTTACTGGATTCAATATGATTATATGCACTTATAAAGATAATATATTTTGCCTCATATCATTTAGCACTTAAGCTTTATTTATCAACCTATATGTGGCCTTCTGATACAAATGTTTTTCTTGTACTTATTTTTGTAAACATCACTGGCCTTTGGTCTATGTGTATCTGCATAGTACATATTTATTCTAATTTATATTGTTCATTATTGTTTTAGTGCTTTTATGGTGTTGCTGATTCCCCCCTTCCTTTTTTCTGATTCTATGAAAACAGCCTTTGGATCATGTTGACATTTTGTTCTGAGACACTTCCTGTGTCATCACTTGCCTTCTTAACAGCAATAAATGAAGTTTCAACTCTTCCCATTAGTTTGTGGATGGATTATGCCTACTCCAATCAGCTTTATTTTGTCACTTAGTTCAAGTAGGTAAACTTTACTTTGATGTTAAACATTCTTGGACCCATGTTCTAAAAAAAATACATTCTGTCTCAGAGCCTTCTCTTCAGGGTACTCAATTAACTGAAGGGTAAGACTTGAGGCAACCCTTGAAGTTCCTCTTTCAAGGCTTGAAATTAAGTTTCTGCACTACTTTCCCAGGACACTGACTGATGCAACCAGAATTCTCAAAAGCTTGAGTCTTGATCATGATACACCACCAGACCTTTCTTGTGTCTTTTGGGGCGTCTGTGTTCTGAGAATTTTTCTCTTCATTTGTTATCACACATGGAGGCAGAACATCTGCTGACCTACATTTCTATCGCTTGTCACCTTTCTGACCTCGAGGACTAGAGTACTTCTAGAGCAATTTAATCTTCACAGTTCACTCATCCATTGATGCCAGTTAAGAAAGAGATTTATCACTGTCACCTCCAGAAGTGATTTCCAGCTGTTTGATCCACTCTCTCTGCAATTTCTCATCACTTGAAAATGCCTTTGCCTTCTTGAGAAAGCTTTAAGAGTTATGATAATTCCATAAGTATTGGATATTTCAACATCCTTTTCAATGATGTAAACATCTACATAGGTGTGACTAATATATTATGATGGCCAAAGGCAAATAAATAATTACTTTTGGTCCAAATATTTGGAATGTATCACAAAATCTGAGGAATAGGCATTATAAAAGTAAAACAACAAATAAAATATTGTCTTTATTGATCTCATAATTAAAACATTTTAGAAACATTACAGAAATTAATGAATAAAATAGATTACCTTGAAAGCCATATTAACTTTTGGCACCAGTATAACACACACACACACACACACACACACACACACACACACGTATGTATATATATTATGATGTGTAAGTGTTTAATGCAATAAATTGCACATGTTACTTTAACAAATATTTGAGTGTCTACTATCACTTATGAGGTTAAACATTTATTAGTAAGAGACACGTAACAGATAAATAAACAAATATTTGAAAAATTGGGAAACAAATATTTCTGACAAGAAGTCATTTTAGCTGAGTTTTACAGGATGAGAAATTCAGGCCTGTGAAGATAAGGAAGAGAGCCTCACTAAGGGAGAAAAGTATGTTTGGCATATATAAGGACAGTAGGGAACATGTGACTTAATTTAGTAAGTGGTGTATGGAAGATCAAGAATAAATAATGTACAGAAGACTTTAAAATGAATAAATTAGTTCTATCATAAAGCTACTTTCAGATATATTAAAACTTTGTAAAAATACATCTTAAAATTAAATATACCCTTTTTAGTTATCAAATTCTAAATGTGTAATGATTTTTGATTTATAACATGTGCTGAAATCCAAAGTTGTAGAATTTTATAAATCTCGTATCTTATATATTTGGTGACATGGAAGGATAAACGTTTTCTCTAATTGTTTTATTTCTGTGTTGTTTGGACACACTCAATGTTAAGCTAAAGGAGCACTTTTTTTCTGATATAAAGGGAGAATAAATGTTTGTATGTAACCAAAAATGCCTCGTTCCAGTCTGCTGATCTCCTCACTCAAATGCTCCTCTCATGAATGAGATCCTTTCATTCCTCATCATGATAGAAGCCATTTATCATGTTGTCCTGTAGCAACTTCTGTTTTGCTTATCATTTAAGAACACAATATGTCATCCCCCTTTCATTATTTTGGGACTATAGGAAGCTGTGATATGACAGGTAAGATACGAGGAACATTTGCTACAGAGACTGCTAGAGGTAATGATGTGAAATATTTAAAGACATAATAAGTTGAGGCCTCGCTCTTCTCTAGTATTATATGTGATCCAGATGTTCACTGCCCTTATTTTCAAAGCCCTCAGTTATTTTCAAGAGGCAGGTCTCATCTTCCCTAAATACACACAGGTATAGGAATGGCAACTTGTTTTTTTTTTTTTTTTTTTAACTTTCATATATCTGGCTTGATGTCTGGAGGTAGAGAACTGACACACATTCTGTTACTAGTCAGCTTCTTATGTACCTTAATGTTAACATTTTCATTAGAAATATTCCCGAGGATAAGATAGTGTTTGATTTGTCAGTTCCAGTGATGAAGAACATTTCTAGAAACATGTGAATCAAATGTTTCCCATGAGCTGAACCTAATCTATTTAAATTTTTGTTTTAGTTATAAGCCCGTGGCTGTTATAGCAAGGTCATTTGGCTTGGCTTCTCCAGTCTACTATTTGAATTATGTTGTATCCTATAAGCCATTGCTTGCTTAGTCCATTACTGAAAGATTTTCAGTTGTCTGCTCAAGTGCCTTTCATCTTCATATATTCTGCCTGTATATCAAACCTTATACTCTTCAAAGGGTCAAGAGTCAAGCTAGGTCCATATCAACCATAAAATTTAATGAACTGATTAGTTTGTGTTTGTTTTAATTATAGCATGGTGATGTATACTGCTTTTTTTATTCACTTAAAATTCAGAATAGTTTTTTTTAATGTTCCAGCCATATTTAGCTATTATTTTGTGGTTGTTAATTGTTTGAGTTTTAGCCACGAAATCGTCCCAGATAAATGGGAACATTTTTCAGAAACATAGATGGTAAAATTAATAGAGCTTGTTTTTTTAAAAATTAATGACCATGGTATTTCTTTTTTTCTGATTTTTTAAATTTAATTTTATTTGTAATTCATTTTTTACACTCCATATTCTATTCCCTGTCTCTCATCCATCCTCTAACTGCTCCACATCCCATATGTCCTTCCCATACCACCCGTCTCCACGTGGATGTCCCCATCCTACATGATCTCTAAACTCCCTGGGGCCACCAGCCTTTTGAAGGTTACGTGCATAATTTCTGAATGAACACAGACCTGACAGTCCACTGCTGTATATGTATTGGAGGTCTCATATCAGCAGCTGTATGCTGTCTGTTTGGTGGTCCAGTGTTTGAAAGATCTCAGGGGTCCACCAAGACTAAAACTGGTGGTCCTCCTACAGGATCACCTTTCTCCTCAGCTTCTTTCAGCCTTCCCTAATTGAACAACAGGGGTCAGCTGCTTCTTTCCATTGGTTGTGTCCAAATGTCTGCATCTGAATCTTTCAGCTGATTGTTGCGTCTTTCATAGGACAGTCATGATAGATCCCTTTTGGTGAGTGCTCCATAGCCTCAGTAATGGTGTCAGGCCTTGGGACCTCCCCTTGAACTGGATCCTACTTTTGGCCTGTTGCTGGATCTTCTTTTCTTCATGGTCCTCTCAATTTCCATTCCTGAAATTCTTTCAGACAGAAACAACTATGGGTCAGAGGTGTGACTGGGATGGCAACCCTATCCCACACTTGATGTCCTGTTTTTCTGCTGGAGGTAGGCTCTACAAGTTCCCTCTCCCTACTGTTGGTCATTTCATCAAAGGTCCCTCCCTGTGAGTCATGGGAGTCTCTCATCTCCCAGGTCTCTGGTACATTCTGGGGGGTTCCCCCAATCTCCTATTTCCTGAGGTTGCCTGTTCACATTCTTTTTGGTGGCCCTCAGTCCTTTTCCCTCACCCAATTCTAGATCTGGTTCCTCTTCCTACCACTGCCCTTCCACCCTGTCCACTTTCCCTCCAAAGTCCCTCCTTCCTTCCCCACTTGTGATTGCTTTCTTCTCTCTCCCAAGTGGGACTGAAGCGTCCTCACTTGGGCACTTCAGCTTGTTGAGTCTTTTGAATCCTGTGGACCATGTCTTGTGTATTCTGTGTTTTTTATTTTTATTTATTTTTTTGGCTAATATCCACTTATTAGTAAGTATATACTATGCATATCCTTTTGGGTCTGAGTTACCTCTAGTTCCTTCCATTTTCCTGCAAAAGATGACTACTATGTTTCTTTAAGCTTCACCATGATGTGTTTCTTTTTTAATTTGTGTCTGATCTCTTTTCTCTTCCTTCCCATCACAAAGCTGTTTCTACATGGCCAGGACACAAGGATAGTTGGTCATCATGTCACTATGGTCAGATGAGCACGACTACATATTTTTATACTATTGCTTATAATGTTTCCTCTATCTAGTACTCTGATCTCTTCATCTCTTCCAGTGTTCTTTTACATTCAGTAAAACCTAAATTTCTTGATATAGCTCAGGTCACACCATTCATTTTTTTCTTGATTTTATCATTGATAATTAGACTTGTCCTTCTGTTAATGACACACAATAAGTGAAAACTTACCTTATTGTAGAAGAGAAAGTAGGGAAAAGCCTCGAAGATACGAGTACAGGGGAAAAATTCCTGAATAGAACAGCAATGGCTTGTGGTGTAAGATCGAGAATCAACAAATGGGACCTCATAAAATTGCAAAGCTTCTACAAGACAAAAGACATCTTCAATAAGACAAAAAGGCCACCAACAGATTGGGAAAGGATCTTTACCTATCCTAAATCAGATAGGGGAATAATATCCAGTATATATAAAGAACTCAAGAAGGTGGACTCCAGAAAATCAAATAACCCCATTAAAAAATGGCCCTCAGAGCTAAACAAAGAATTCTCACCTGAGGAATACCGAATGTCTGAGAGCACCTGAAAAAATGTTCAGCATCCTTAATCATCTGGGAAATGCAAACCAAAACAACCCTGAGATTCCACCTCACACCAGTCAGAATGGCTAAGTTAAAAAATTCAGGTGACAGCAGATGCTGGCGAGGATGTGGAGAAAGAGGAACACTCCTCCATTGTTGGTGGGATTGCAAGCTTGTACAACCACTCTGGAAATCAGTCTGGCGGTTCCTCAGAAAACTGGATATAGTACTACCGGAGGATCCAGCAATACCTCTCCTGGGCATGTATCCAGAAGATGTTTCAACCAGTAAGAAGGATATATGTTTTACTATGTTCATAGCAACCTTATTTATAATAGCCAGAAGCTGGAAATAACCCAGATGCCCCTCAACAGAGGAATAGATAGAGAAAATGTGGTATTTACACAATGGATTACTACTCAGCTATTAAAAAGAATGGGTTTATGAAATTCCTAGACAAATGGATGGACCTGGAGGGCATCATCCTGAGTGAGGTAAACCAATCACAAAGGAACTCACATTATATGTACTAACTGATAAGTGGATATTAGTCTAGAAACTTAGGATACCCAAGATATAAGATACAATTTGCAAAACACAGAAAACTCAAGAACGAAGACCAAAGTGTGGACACTTTGCCCCTTCTTAGAATTGGGAACAAAACACCCATGGAATGAGTTACAGAGACAAAGTTTGGAGCTGAGACTAAAGGATGGACCATCTAGAAACTGCCATAACCGGGGATCCATCCCATATCAGCTTCCAAACGCTGACACCACTACATATACTAGCAAGATTTTGCTGAAAGGACCCAGATAGAGCTGTCTCTTATGAGACTATGCTGGGGCCTAGCAAACACATAAGTGGATGCTCACAGTTAGCTATTGGATGGATCACAGGGCTCCCAATGGAGGAGCTAGAGAAATTACCCAAGGAGCTGAAGGGGTCTGCAACCCTATAGGTGGAACAACAATATGAACTAACCTGTACCCCCCGGAGCTCTTGTCTCTAGCTGCATATGTATCAGAAGATGGCCTAGTCAGCCATCAGTGGAAAGAGAGGCCCATTGGTGGTGCAAACTTTATATGCCTCACTACAGGGGAATGCCAGGGCCAAGAAGTGGGAGTGGGTGGGTGGGGGAGTGGGTGGGGGCATGTGGGGGACTTTTGGGATAGCATTGAAAATGTAAATGAAATAAATACCTAATTAAAAAGATATTTCTTGCTGATATATTTCCTAAACAACATTAAATTAATATTAAATAAGATTTCTTTTCCAATGAATTTATCCCCTTTCATTTACTGACATTTTCCTTACTTATTTTTATGTGTCTATCTTGTTGAGAGATAGTTGAGAGTTAATGGATGGAATAAGTATTAACACATTGAAGTTATTAGCCCTGGAGAACTTCAGGTCAGTTCTCTTTACAGGTATGCTGCTAGGCAACAAATCAATGAGCCCTCTGTTTGATCACCTGTAAATAAAAAATGATAGAACATCTAGATTTTTTTTGAAATTATCAAACTCATAATAACTGTAGGGTATTCTAATGATAACATAATAAAGAAAGACTTTAACAAAGTAAGAAGATACCATTGTTTGGGTGATTTCACCGTGGGAAGATAGAATGTAGTGATATAAAGAGGAGAAGGGAATAATGGAACAGGAAGGACTAAATGGGATAGGGAACAAAAAAATATACAAATTTATTTACATCTATAAGATACATTATGATTTACTCTAAAAACTGATGCTGGGGTAACATGAGTGGAGTGGCGGACAGAGATTCTACTGGACAAAATGTAGCAAAATGAAACTACAGTACCAGCAATGATTTATCTCTTTGGGATTTGTTGGCCGGTGTGGTTACATAGACTTTCAGTTTGTAGCTATTTTTGGTACTGATTATTCTCCAGAACTGGATAGTAATATAACTGCTGTTGAAGACAGCACACTTGAGTCATAGAACATGGAAAATAAAACTGGAATGACCAGGCTTACTGGCTAACATTCACAATGGCCTGAAAAAGCAAAAGCATAGAGATTGAAAGTTGATTACTGTTGTCAGGTACTGGGGTGAATGAGGGTTGGAAGTTATTATATAAATTTTCCTGAGTTGAACAGTTCTTGGATAACAGCATATTCTATTGAATTATGTAATTTAAAATGGTGAATTTTAAATTGCATAATGCAAATCTCTATAAAGATTTTATATGTATAATTGAATAAATGCATGCACACAAAAATATAAATACTGTAGATCCATCAGTCTACCTGACATAAATTAGAGTTAAGAATGAAATTCTCTGGTAGAACTTGTAAATAAGTTAAATTATTGTTGACCTTAATAAATACGCTGTTTTCAGAGAAGGCTGAATAGCTCTGAATTTGTAATCAAATTTTCATTTTTTTTCCACTTTCTTTAAACAAAAACCTAGATACTATTATCATGCTGTTTGGTATCACATTTCCTTCTCTAACCTGTGAAACATATTAAAATCTTCTAACCCACAACACTGTTCTCAAATTCCAAGGATACATAAACGATTAGTTAACTAATTAGAAAGTTAATTCAAGGCCTGTGACAGAACCTAACAATAGCTCAAGGATATCATGGGAAGTCACACTTTCTGAAGTTAATACAAACTTTGTTAAAATGGTTAGGTCTCTTGCATCCTTTCAGTAAAAATGTGGACAAAATCTTTGCTTAAAATATATTTTTATTTTTGAGACGAACTATTTTTTAAATATGAGGTTGTTTAATATAGTTATAGTCCCTAAGACCATTGAAATCAGGGAAATTGAAGTGTTGTTTAAGAAATACAAATATTTGTGGGAATAGTGTATTTAATTTTAAAATACCCCAAATTGCTTTAATTAATTAATTAATTTTATTAATATTTTTGTAATAATAATTCATTAATTTTTGTAATTATTCATTCCATTCATTTATATCTCAAAGATATCCCCCTTCCTTGTTACCCTTCCACAGCCCCCATCTCATCTTCCCTCTCCCTCCTCCACTTTGCCTTTATGATGGTGCTCCCCCTTCCACTCCTGCTCCACAGTTCCAGCATCCCCCTATGCTGGGGCATCAAACTTCCCAAGACCAAGGGCATCCTTTTTAAAGTTCTACCCCATTGCTCTAAAGTTCTGCATTGCTACTGTTTTTTTCCTTATGCTTTTAATTTTTGCTTATTTTATTCAATCCTTTGAGATAGGATATTATGTAGTTCAAGTTGTCTGTTATTCTGATTGTGTCACCAATGATGACACTGACTCTAGGTCCTTCTGTTTCCATTTCTCAAGTGCTAGGAATGTGTACCAATAGGACTATGCCTTGATTTGAGTATATATGCATATGTACATATACGTAAGATTTTATATATACATATATGTACATATATGTATGCCATGGCCTTGAGTGAGCTTAGGGGTTGCTTTATCTGGAGTATTGGGTAGTGAAGAAACAGCAGACACATATACAAAAAAGCTGGAATAAGTTAGAAATTTAGTATTTTTCTTATTTTATAGATATGAATCCAAAAGTTAGGTTTACTGCATACCATTATAAAGGGAGGGAGATGTAAGTAATAATCGAAGGAAGACTCTTTAGGGGCACCTTCTCATCCTGTATACATCTGGAAAGAAAGAGCTCTTGTTGATAGTCTCTGCATATATTGGTTTTAGCTGAGAGTCAATAGTTCATAACATCCAAACTTGTAACAAGGGAAGGCTTTGCCATTTCCATGTGCTTAGGGTATTGAAGTATTTGACATTAGTGAAATAATGTCAATATTACATATTTACTTGCAACTTCACCTTTCTATACATACCTACATAGGAATGATATATATATTTGATATTCTTTGTCTGTTAAAGGAGATGATACTTGAATTATCCAAAGTCGAACAGATATGAAATTGGATAAGATCACAAAACCAACCAGCATAGATCCACAGAATGTGCTTGTAACATGTTTTCTAGGATGCCTTGTATTCTGTGAGCTTGTATGTTTGTAGCCATGTACCTCCATCTTGATGCTAATTGTGTTTAGTTAATCTGGGGGAAGTGGGATGGGATTATAGCAAAAGATAGAGGCCTATCTATGGATTTGCAAATTTTTAGGTTTTACTTGTTTAAATTTTCTGTTTTCACTTTCATTATAGCTCTAGTCATTCAGTGACGTTTTTACATCAGAACCTCAAAGCAGTAATTCCAAGCTTTTGGAGATGCTACCATGAAGACAGATAAGAAGAATCCCAACTGCCTATCCTTAGATATCTCTCCATATTACTCGTATAGTTACATTATAAGGGACTTAATATTCATTGTCGCTCATTTTTCACATCATCCAACATTAAAAGTATAAGCTATAAAAGGATGAAACTAGTATGTCTCACTTTACTTAGCCAACGCAATTATTATGCCTTGACCTTTTGACCAAATGAGCTTCATGTTCCTTCTGCCTGTACTTGGAGCCTATTTTAATAGTGCAGCACGGACTTAATGGATTGAGAGCATGCGAGTAAGCAGTGAGAGTCTGGAGAACAGGGGCCAGCATGATTAAGATGCTATTTGTGGTGCAATTCCATTATAATTAACATTATGTAAGTGGAGAAGTATGATGTTTGCACCTCTTCCTGGCAGATGTTTTTAAGTCAGTGACAGGAAATTAAACAGTAAATGAAGACCTATTTATTGAAAATTGTTTTATCTTCTATAGAGCTGAATTCATTTGTTTGTTTCACAAACACCAGATAATTCAAACAAGAACCATAAGCAAGATGCTTACCAAGCTTTCTAACTTTGTTTGCAGTACTCTGAAGTATTACGGTTACACTTTTAATATTAGAAGGAAAATCTACTAAGAGCTCTTTAAGTAACATTATTTAAACAGTGAAAGTTGGTCCTTTTCTTTCTCTCTTTCTCTCTCTCCCTCCATTTCTCTTTCTTCCTTCCTTTCCTCCTTTTTTTAAAAGTCTTTTTAGTTCCAAAATTATTAACAGGAGTTAAAGATCAATAAATATGGTATCTAACCTCTAAAATTTGTTAAAACTGATTTTTAGAATAACTGCGTGAACAATTAACTAAATTATTGATTTATACAAATCTTGATGATTCTTAATTAGACATGAATAAGCAGCCTCTAGTCCAGTGCATAACTTTGGTCCTTCAACTTTTTTAGTATTGTTCCAAATGTCAAGGATTTTTATGTTTTAAAGCGAAAAATATGTGAATGTTAACATTTTAGCGTATTAAAATTATGTAAAATCCTAGTTTCCATGTCCATAAATAGAGTTATAGTGCGACATTGCCACACCCCTTTATTCTATTAGTTGGGTTTTGTTTGTTTGTTTGCTTTGTTTTTGAATTTTGACCACCAGGTAGAGTGGTGTATTTTAAAACTCTTCATGGGCAGAAGGGCTCCTCATCCTTCATGAAATGGATTCGGACCTCAGTGATACTTAAAGATAGTGGTAGTGAACAGACTCTCATATGTATCATTTCTAGTTTCAAAAGATGGTTGCAGAATGAATCTAGTGATCTTAGTTTACAGATCAGTGGAGTGAGGTTTGTATTGTCAAACTACTCACATTAGAAAGTGTTCCAGAAGACATCTTTAGTGTATATGTTTAAAAACAGCATGGTAAGGTTTTTTTGAATGTGGTATCATCTGTTATTATCCCATTACTCATTGTTGACTAGTATTGATCTGACATTATTACTCATTCTAACATTCAGAGCTTAGGGTAAAAGTCAATATATAGCAGCCGCATATATGAGGTACATGCTCCATTTTGACAGTCAGTATCAGAATCAATGTTCTGTTTCTTATCTGGGTTCTTTATGCCTACTTTAGCTAAAGATAATTGCAAGCCCACATAATTTTTTTCATAAGACTTAATATTTTTTTTTCCTTTTGGAAGTTCTTTACTTTGACTTTATGTATTGTAGAAAAATAAATGCCATGCATATTCACATTAGTAAGTACTCTAATGAACATGGCTTACTGAAGAAGCTTAAGAATATTAATTGATTAATTGATTGATTGATGCTGATAATTGAACCTGGGTCAAGGTTTCATGCATGCTAGGATACTGAGCAAGTATTTTACCACTTATATGTACTCAAGCCATTTTGCTCATTTCTTAAGTATCCTTCTTTGCTATACTCTTAAATCACAGAGTATACTGTCTCATGAGGAAATGTTGGCAGTAAGTTTAAGATGTTACTCAAAAATAGGCCAAGAGGTGGTTGAGTTAATAGATTCTTTTTTATACATATGGAGAAATCAAAACAGCTGTTTCATCAAGAACTTTCTGAAGTGTAGTATTAAAAGGTGGAGGGATGAATGATACTCATCGATACTCATAGATTGGTGTTCTATTGAGCCATCCTCAAGAGAAGCTTCGTTCCCAGTAGATGGGAAAAATACAGAAAAACACAGCAAGGTATTACACACACGCGCAGAGAGAGAGAGAGAGAGAGAGAGAGAGAGAGAGAGAGAGAGAGAGAGAGAGAGAGAGGGAGGGAGAGAGAGATCTTGGAACACATTGTTCTAAATGAGATGTCACCATGAATTCTTTCCCCTCAGAGCTCAGGGAAAACAATGGAAGGGGAGGTAAAAGGAATGGGAGACAGAGGAGATAGAGGACATCAATAGAATAAGGCCTTCTTTAAAAAGAAACAACAAAGAAACCAAACCAAACCAAACCAAACTAAACCAAACCAAACCAAACCAAACCAAACCAAACCAAACCAAACCAAAACCAAATCAAACCAAAACAAACCAAAACAGGGAGCAAAACCTATATAAACATACAGAGATGTAAGCAGCAATCACAGGGCCTACACTGGTGCGCACCAGATGCTCTGCATATATGCTAAAGCTCTCAGTTCATTACTTTTATAGGATTCTTGAAAGTGTAAAGGTCTGGGTATCTGGTTCTTATGCCTTATTTTGAGGATATTTCTTTTTCTTTTAGCTTGTTTGTACAATTTAGATATGATTTTTAAATCTTGTTTAATCTCCAAAAAAAGGGCGAGGGATGGAAAGGTGGCTTCGTGCATAAGAACTTTTACTTTCCAAGAACGTAGGTTGGAATTAGAATGGCTAGAACTGATCTGAACTTGTTGAGTACGTGCGGCACTGTGCAGAGTAGCAAGAAGAGGAGGGTATCTTTGACTCGTAGTCTACCAGCCTAGCTCTATATTAAGTGGGCAATCCAATATCATGGGAATAATACGGAGAATGATAGATCAGGGTACCCAGTGTCCTTTCCGGGCTCCTTGTGAATACTCAGACATATGAACACAAACTGATCTGCATACCTTCTCATATTGCACATAGATACCACACACACACATACACTCACATGCATACACACACACACACACACACACACACACACACACAGAGAGAGAGAGAGAGAGAGAGAGAGAGAGAGAGAGAGAGAGAGAGAGAGAGAGAGAGAAGGGGGGGAGAGGATTGAGCCTCATGATAAAACTTTAATGTTCATTTAGTTTCATGGATATTAGAAAGTCCCTAGTTTTTTTAGAATCAGCCATATGTAATCCATAGAATTTTAATGTTTTGAATGATGTTTATTACAATAGCTTTCATGTCTATGGAACAACTATTATAATAAATACAATTATTTAAGCCAACATTTACTCTGTGTTGTGTGCTAGAAATTTTGATAATTCTATAATTAAAACTTCATTCAATGATTTCTTAAATACATGTGGAATAAATATTAATAGGGTATTTTAAATTAAGTTTCTCCTAATCTTGCTATTATATCCTCCAGGGTTAAGAATTTTGAGAAATTCATATTAATATGTACGTGTTCCAATAGTTTTAATGAACAGTCTCAGTGCAGTTGAGTAGTCAGCTGTAAAGTGATATACAAAATTGTGATTGTAACTCCTTGAGTGGGTGATCTACTCCTGCTTAGATGGATTATGAAAGATCAGGCTTTCCCAGTGGCATTTGTTAATATAAAACTAAATAGAAATGCATCCTTATATATCATAGTGTGTATAATTGTATGGGATTTCACACATATATCATTTGATTTCCTCATTAATGCTATTGAACGAGTAAGCAGGCAGTTTGCCACCTGGAGAAGTTAGGTTGAGTTACTCATCAAGAAATCAAGCTTTCTTATTTGTTTGTTTGTTTGTTTTGTTGCACATCCCATACACAGTTTCACCTCTCTCCTCTCTTCCCAGTCCCTACCTGCCACATCCTCTCTAACCTAGCTGCAATCCACTCCTCCTCCATTCCTCTTCAAAAAAAGAAAGTCTCCCATGGATAACAACCAGTTTTGAAATATCAAGTTGTAGTAAGACTAGATACGTCCTCTTTTAATCTGAGACATAAAAGATAATCAGGAACTAATGGAATGAGTGGAATAAATTAATATGTAATTTTAAAAGCTATCAGACCACATAAAAAAGAAGAAAAAAACCGAGTTGACAAGGAAACCCAAATAGTCGGACAAGCATCCCAAAAGCAGGCAACAGAGTCAGAGACAGTCTCTGCTCCCACTGTTATGAATCTCATAAGAAGGCCAAGATATGCAGCTGTAACATATGTATAAAGGGCCTATGTCAATATCACGCAGGATACTTGGTTGGCAGTGCACTCTTTGTGAGTCATTCCAGGTTAGGTGATTCTGAGCATTTTCTTGTGGAGGTTTTGTAGCCTCTGGCTTCTACAGTCCTTCTTCCCCCTCTTTTGCAGGATTCCCCATGCTCCACCTATTGTTTGGTTGTGGATTGCTGCATCTGCTTACATCAGTTTCTGGGTAAAGCTTCTCTAATGTACATTGGGCTAGGCACCAATCTATGAGTATAGTAGAATATCATTAGAAATAACATCATTCTATTATTCTACTTGTGAGAACTAAGAGCTGGACCTATCAGGGTCCAACTCCTTATGTTGCCACATAATATTGTTGACTACAAAGTTTACATTTGTGAACTAGGTAGTCTCACACACACACACATGCACACACACACGCACACACAAATAAAAGTACTATATATTATATGTATATATGTATATATATATATGTATATATATATATATATATATATATATGACAAACTGATTATTTTACATTACAAGCAAATATATATGAGTCTGAGATGTAACATCTGCTTTCAGAGTAGCCACAGTATAAAAGAGTGGAGGTAGATTTCTTGGTATTTTAGAATAATGTGCTCCAATACATTATCATTACAACTATACTAATATTACCATTAGCAAATGATATATTTCACACTTTTGTTTGACATCAAGCCTATTTGTTTGTTCTTGCTGCATATCAGGGATGCCATAGTCACAGGGGTTTCACTCAGGAGAGCTCCTCATATGAAGTCCAAGTCACCCATAGGCAGTCGATAGTGTACAAAGAAAGTTAGGGAACAAAGTTTTCCCCATCCATCCTCCTGATCCACTCCTGCCATTTTGCCATTGAAATGAAGTCCTTGATGTGTAATTGTAAGTGACTTTTTATATTGTGAACCCAAAGGACAGTCTTCCCACTGTTTGATATTCAATTTTCTGATGAAGAGTTTCTATTCTCAAGAGTTCTTTGAGCGAGCAGTATATGTGTGTAAGGGAATACATAAACATGACTCCATTGATTGAAACACAATTAGAAGACTCCTGAGGGGGGAGAGCATTGTACAAGTACATCTTAGCAATGTCCAAGGCACTTGAAGAGCAAATTGATTATTTTATATTAAAATCAAATGAATGCACTGCTGCTTCCCAATTTTTCTTTTAGTCATTCTTATAAAATGAATGATTGAAAATGATTAAAGTATAAATTAAATAATACAAGAGCTGGACAAAATCCAAGAAAATATTTAGATTATTCAGTGACTCTGGATGTAACTGGTTGGTTCATAATTAAATATGTTTCAGAATACGATTGGTTGATACATGATTATACATAATCAATTACATGTTGATAAAATTATGGTAATTATTAGCTAATGCTTAGATCAGAGAATAATTTTGGGATTTTCCCTCTTATTATTTAGGCATTTGTTAACACAATTTAAAATATTCCCATTAACTTGACATAATTATTTATAAACAATATTCATAACATCCAAAAGTATCTAAGGAAATAACATGAATTTCAAGTTCTGAATACAGATATTTATTGGAAATGGATGTTTTAAACATTCATGGGCAAGAAAATTAGTAGAAAATTATGTTTGCATTTTTAAATATGACTTGATCATTGTACTATTTAATATCATTTACCTGTGTTTTCATATGTAAAGGTAAATGTGAAACAAAAGGTCATGTATTAGTTAGGATAGTTGAGGGAAATGGAAGAAGGTGGAAGAAAGAGAGGGAGGAGTAAATTGAACTATATCCAGGACCCATGTATAAGTTTCTCAAAAAATTTATGAAATTGTTAGTACAATTCATATTTTATATCACCATATTCAATGTATCTGTTTTTAATATAACCATGTTGGCTCAACTAGTATAGCCTATTATAAGTTCCATGATTATTATATTTCAAAGGCAATGTTTGTACTATTTTGGCTATTTTCTGTTTATTTTATTTTATGTGCATGAGTATTTTGCTTGCATGTATGTCTGTGCACTACATATGTGCCTGGAACTATCAGATGTCAGAAGATGTCATTGGATCCCTTGAAACTAAAGTTTGGATGGTTGTGAACAATAATGTGTGTGCTAGAAATTTAACTTGGGTCATCTATAAAAGTACATGCTCTTAACCATTGAGTCATCTCTCTCACCCCATTTATTTACATTTGATTGATGTTCTTTAATAACCCTGAATGGTGTTAGTAGTATGGACTCCATCACAAGAAACATGTGTGGATATCTGTTACATAATCAAAGCTCTTAGATCTGTGCCAGAGAGTTGGCTCAATAGTTAAGGTTGCTTGCTGCTTAAGCATGAGGACCTGAGTTCAGATTCCTAGAACCCCGTAAAAATTAGATGGGTTATCCAAAAATAAGGGGAACTGTGGTTAAGTGAGAAATTAAATCTGAAAGGAATAAGACAAAGAATGGTAGACCAGAAATTCTTCACCCTCCTCCAGCTTCTCCACATGCAAGAGTGAACACAATTGCCCATGCAAACAAACATCACATGCACACACACATACACAAACACACACACACACACACACACACCACACACCCTCCTTAAACCTTTATTTTTGCTAATTTGATTTTTAAAATGCTGCAAAAATATTTATATAATTTGTGCTCTCTTCTAGGAGATTTTTACTTTAACCATTTCCTTGGTAGCTCTTAACACCTTCAAAATCACAGAAAAGTCTTCACTGGGGACTCAGAAAGTTCAAACTGAAATGATGTAAAGTTACAAGAAAAACTAACTTGTAAGAAGACAGGGAGAAAGCTTTTGACCCTGGAAGACCCACTTTACTTTTGTGAAATGTCCTATACTCTTTTCTTAAGTGTTTTTTTTTTTTTTTATAGAAAACTTTGGATAGAAAAATGTACTGTACGCTAACAAGTTGGTTAATGGCGCACCTGCTAAGAGCATTCAAACCACCCAAGCATGGCTGCCAGCTCTGGCTTTCACATCTGTATTTTTAACTAAAGAGGGATCAGATGAGGTGTCTGAAGACATGACAGTTATTAAACATATATGCACAAGAACTGCAAAGGGATACTAAGTCTTGACAGGTTTTTATTTCTACAAGGCATAATTTTAACTCTTTCAATACCTAAATTAACTCTTGACTCTTTGCTCAGTAAATCACAGGAGTACCAAATATTTGGTCAATAGGTGGCTTTATGGAATAGAATACACTTCATGGTTGCACTTTTTGTTTGCTACAGAACCTCTTAAGTAGCCAATTAAAGTCTCTGATTCCATTTGGTTGTTTCAGCCTTCTGATATAGTTTGCATTGTTTCTTGTGGCTCCGTGCACTGATTATCCTGTAGGTCATATTTCTCTAATAGGTATATGCAATTTGTTATCCTGGATTCATTTTAGACTTAATGTCACTTACTTAAGGATCATTTTCATAAGGCAGAGCTGGTAGAGATTGCTTGAGAAATATAGAATCCTGTTTTCAGAGCATTTCTCAGTATTAGCTTAGGGATTTTCTCTCCTCTGTAACTCTTTTAACAAGGCTACCTTGCCATATAACAATTCTATAAATCAGAGTTATTACCTGTTGTAGGTGTAATGAGTCATCTATGTAACACTTTTCATTTTGTAGAAGATGCTTAGTTCAGACAAGTCTTTCTTAATATAAACAAGGGAGTGGAGGGGACAAGTCAAGTCTCTTTAATTTGAGCTTAATGAATCATTGCTTCTGAGAACCGTCCACACTCAGTTTTTAAAAATAAGTGAAATACACGTGCACAGAAAATGGTAAGTAAAAAGCAACAAGAAAATAATGTAGACGTTCTACATTGTGTGATTAACATTAGTAAAACCTTAGCACCTTTCTAGCCATTTCAGATAAGCCCTGTCTCTGTTAGGTATCTGATTGTTTGTCCTTGTATTTCCATTGATAGAGCAATTCTGCATTGTCAATCTACCTACCAGTCAGAGAAAGAGTAATAAATATGTATTTTGAGACTATACATAAAGTTTTGTAAAAGATGCATTGCTACTTTCCATGTCAAAAGAAATTTTAATCCATTCCTCTTTAGTTACTCTACACTTCTACTTAGATATTCTCTTCTCTCTCTCTTTTCTTTTTTTCTCTTCACTTCTCTTTACTTTTCCTTTCTCTCCTCCTCTTCCTCCTCCTCCTCCTTTTATTGAATATTTATTTGTTTATCTGTTTGTTTCAAGACATGATTGCTCTATGTATCCCTGGCTGTCCTGAAAATCATTCTGTAGACCACACTGCCCTTGAACTCAGAGATATGCCTGATTCTGCCTTCAAATGCTGGCAGTCCCCTAACCATCCAGCTTTATTTTCTCAGTAAAAAGCAACATCCTCTCTTATTTCAGTAGCATATGATTGTGTTTTGTTTTAGCTAAGTCACAAGTGACTCAAATTTATGCTGCATGGAGACCAGATACCTGACTATCGCCATTTGACAGTTTGATGAAATCTAATTCTGTGCTGTATAAAATATTATTCTGAATTTCTTTGTCTAGGGAATAAGTGGGTTTAGGTATTTGGGGGGGGGCATTGAATTTTTATTTATCTTGGAATATCTATGGAATGAATACAATCTGATATCCACTGCTTTTTTTGCATCAATAAAACAACAAATTGGCTGCAAAGACCTTTATGTCTGCACATTTCTAAAAACATTGACTTTTGTTAGCTGTGTCTGCATTTTGAAGTTTGAATTGAATGATGAGTCCTAAGGGTCTTGAGAAATTTGACATTTAATAATGTCAACATTATCTGGTTTTATGCTTATCAAGAATTGAAGGAATTTGCTTAACTTCATAACCTCAGAACTTTTTAATTTACACAACTTATTACTACAGATGTTAATTTGCATGCCATTACAACTATAGAACACCAAACGTCTATGTAGGAAGGGAAGAATTTAGCATGTTTTTCAACATGATACAATAAATATTTAAAATAATTCTGACAAAATTTTGAAGTAATGAACACATTCCATGTTTCCATGTTTTTATTTTATACCTTTTCCAATAATTCCAGTAAGTGCTTTCATGTAGTTTCAAATGATCCAATCTACTAGTTATTTTTCTGTTGTTAATTGCATCCTCTTTTGCCATATCAGTAAATGGATCTTTGCTATGCTATATGAAAAGCACAAAGTGTATTTTGATTAATGGTTTCCATACCCACTAGAGTACAGGGTTTTATTAAACTGTTATCTCTAAATTTTAAATTCTTATCATTTGCAAGTCCATGCAAGCCCTGTGCGTTTGTTGTGCTGATTTAATTTCTATCATTTGCTTCGTGCCGATTCACTTTTGTAATATCCTATTATGCACTTATCGGCAAGTTCTCAGTTACATATTTCTTCAAGAATTATACTAATCTATGTGGTGCTGGAATATTCTCTTTATTCAGGGCACATCTAGATTTATGAAAGCAGTGTAAAAGCACACAAAATGGTTTAAGACAGGAGATGCAGTGGTGAGCTATTTGATTGTATAGAGGTAGTATGTGGAAGTTGAGGTTCATGAAATTGAGAGGTGATGGGTATGTGGGCTGCTTCATACCTGTAAGGTGCTATGAGTTCACTCTTAGAAAAGTAGTGTTTAATAGCAACACAAATATCATGGGGAAGGATTGTTAGGTTTACATCTTCTGGATCACTGTCAATTTTCTGTAAATTTTCAGAAAGTATGTTGAAGATAGGAGAGTCAGCTCTGTTCTGATGACTGACAGCAAAGTAACCTCTTTCCAAACATCCTCTATTCCTCTCTTTTTTTCTACTTCTTTTATTCATTTATTTTTAAATTCTCTCTAGTCTTTTCTTTTTTTTTTCAATCCAGTGTTTATCCTTCTCCCGAACAGTTCCTCATCCCATTCCTCATCCCCTATCTCAAAGAGGATAGTCATATCCACAGGTCTCTCCACTCCTGTGGCTTCAAGTCTCTCCACAGTTAGAAGCATCTTCTCTCACTGAAGCCAGGCCAGAAAGTCCTCTGCTGTAATATGTGTTGAAGATCTTGGACCAGCTAGTGTATGCTGCCTGGGTTGCTGGCTCAGTATCTGAGAGATCTCAGGAGTTTGGGTTAGTTGAAAATTCTGGTCTTTCTTTTTTTTTTTTTTTCCATTTTTTATTAGGTATTTCGCTCATTTACATTTGCAATGCTATACCAAAAGTCCCCCATAGCCACCCACCCCCTCTCCCCTACCCACCCACTCCCCTTTTATGGTCTTTCTATGGAGTCGCCTCCTCAGCTTCTTCCAGCCTTTCCCTAATTCAACCATACGAGTCGCTGGCTTCTGTCCATTGTTTGGGTAGATATGCCTCCAACTCTTTCAGCTGCTTGTTGGGCCTCACAGAAGGCAGCCATGCTAGGCTCCTATCTGTAAGCACACCATAGCATCAGAAATAGTGTCAGGCCTTGGAACCTCTCCTGAGCTAGATCTCAATTTAGGCTGGTTACTGAACCTTCTTTCCATTGTCTCTTCTCCACATTTGTCCCTGCAGTTTTTTTTTTTTTTTTTTTTAGACAGAAAAAATTATGGGTCAGAGTTTTGACTGTGGGATGGCAACCCAATCCCTCTACTTGATGCCCTGTTTTTCTACTGGAGGTGGACTCTACAAATTCCCTCTCCCCACTGTTGGACATTTCATCTAAGGTCTCTCCCTTTGAGTCCCGAGAGTCTCTCACTGCCTAGGTCTCGGTACATTGGTATATTCTGACATTCTAGCGGTTCCCTCACCTCATACCTCTTGAGGTTGCCAGTTTCCATTCTTTCTGCTGACCCTCTGGGCTTAACTCCTGTTCCCTGCCTCCCAATATCTAATCATGTTCCCCTTTCCCCCCTCCCACCCGTGATTGCTTTTTTTCTCACTGCCAAGTGGGAATGGGATGCCCTCACTTGGACCTTTTGGATATTTAACCTTCTTCTTTTTTTTTTTTTTTTTTTTTCTGTTCTCACCTTAATTAAATTTTTTTTTTAATTTTTTATTAGGTATTTAGCTCATTTACATTTCCAATGCTATACCAAAAGTTCCCCATACCCACCCACCCCCACTCCCCTACCCACCCACTCCCCCTTTTTGGCCCTGGCATTCCCCTGTACTGGGGCATATAAAATTTGCGTGTCCAATGGGCCTCTCCAGTGATGGCCGACTAGGCCATCTTTTGATACATATGCAGCTAGAGTCAAGAGCTCTGAGGTACTGGTTAGTTCATAATGTTGTTCCACCTATAGGGTTGCAGATCCCTTTAGCTCCTTGGGTACTTTCTCTAGCTCCTCCATTGGGAGCCCTGTGATCCATCCATTAGCTGACTGTGAGCATCCACTTCTGTGTTTGCTAGGCCCCGGCATAGTCACACAAGAGACAGCTACATCTGGGTCCTTTCGATAAAAATCTTGCTAGTGTATGCAATGGTGTCAGCGTTTGGATGCTGATTATGGGGGATATTTAACCTTCTTAAGATCTGTGGATTGTATGCTGGGTATTTTGTCCTTTTTTTTTTTTTGGCTAATATCTGCTTATAATTGAGGACATACTATGCAAGTCTTTTTGGGTCTGAGTTACTAAGGGTATTTTCTAAATCCACCAATTTGCCTGCAAAACTCATGATGTCTTCTTTCTTAATCCACACAGTATTCTGTTGTGTAAATTAACCACATTCTCTGTATTCATTCTTCCATTATGGGAATTCTTTGTTTTTTTCCAGCTTCTGGCTATCACAAATAAGGCTCTACTATGAATATAGTAGAGCATGTACCCCTGTGGCATGGTGGGGCATCTTTTGGGTATATGCTCAAGAGTGGTGTAGCTGGCCCTTTCTTATCTGTGATTTGAAATAATAACATTCAGGGCTTGGTATTTTCTTGAATTAACATGCCAATGGAATCATACAACTAAAGGCATATTATAAGCTGAGACTCTTCATTAGGATTCTGTCTTTCTCTTTATTAAAACTATTCAGCTGTCTATGAGAAAATAGAGCTTTGAGTTTTGTGTATGAATTTTCAAGAATCAATGTACACTTTATAAATCTTACTACTAGTTTGCAATACTGTTTGAGAGCTGAGGGGTCCACTTCAATATTTTCTTTAAATGTAGCATAAACTATGCTTTGATACTAGTAGAGCACAGATAAAATATGCCCTTAGCCCTAAGAGAGAACTGTCTATATTCATTTTGCTAAATGATCATGTGATCAAAGTGCATTCTAAATATTTTATGTTTAAACATGTTGACCTGGTCTGATCTCATTCTTGGTTAGACAAGCTCCTTGATGTCATGGCAGCAGTCAGTGGGGAAGATGCATAACTAATCAGATACATAACTCATCTCAGGGATTAGAATAAGATACTGAATGTTCAACCCTAAATAGTACATTTGTATCCCTTCCATGACCAAGACTCATGAGAGAGGAGGAAGAAAGAATGTAAGAGTTGGAAGATTGGTAGAAGTGCTGTGAAATGAAGTCTTCTAGACAAGATGTGGCTATTGTCACTGTGATTACACGCACAAGTCCTGCACAGACTCCGGGTAGGCAAAATTCTGACATAGATGGGATTGATAGCCTTGACTGAGGATATATTTATTTGCAGTTGGTAGTTGCTGGACTAAAGAGAATTACTCTTATTTGAGGTTGAGACCATGGTGAGATTCTTTCTGTTTTTTAATTAGGTATTTTCTTCATTTACATTTCCAATGCTATCCCAAAAGTCCTCCATGCCCTTCCCCCCATACTCCCCTACCCACCCACTCCCACTTCTTGGCCCTGGCATTCCCCTGTACTGAGGCATATAAAGTTTGCAAGACCAATGGGCCTCTCTTTCCACTGATGGCCGACTAGGCCATCTTCTGTTACATATACAGCTAGAGACACGAGCTCTGGGGGGTACTGGTTAGTTCATATTGTTGTTCCATCTATATGGTTAGTCGATGACTAGCTCACATCATGCACCTATGGGGCACACTAACTGAACTTAGTTGCACTACTAATGAATCAGATACAGTTGGAATGGGGACATTTGAAGAGAATATGGGGCATATGAAAGGATAAATGGATGTAGATATATTTCATTTTATTCATGCAGGCAATTCTCAAGGAAAAAGAAAGTTTAAAAATGTTTATATGAAGATTTTACTCATCCCATTACTTTGATAGCACTCTCCAATAATTATTGTATATAAGGTATGTTTCACATTCATTTATTGAAAGCAGAGAGAATGCTGTAGAAACAAATCACATACCACAAGAACCTGTTTGATAAATTCTCTAACCTGGAGTACAAGCGATCTTGCAGGCATTTATGATTCTAAAGTGACTTGATCTGGAGTGTCAGTGGAAACCTCGCTCAGAAATTGAAATCAAAATAGTGAGCCACAGAATGTTCAGAGAGAAAATGTCACAATACATGAAACTCCTGAACTGGGGAGTTACTGGCAAATTTGGAAATGTAAACTTTGTTGTATTTGAAGACAGAGAGCAAAGTGAGAATTGGTGAAAGATCAAGTGATAGGCATGCTTTGCAAAGGCCGAATGAGTCAGAGATTTTTCCATAGTACCTTTCCTTTTATGATGAATAAATATTGGAAGCTGTGTGATTTAAGGTGTTCTCTTACATTTCGCTCTGTTTTTGTTTTACTCTTTTTTTTTTTTCAGGTCTCAGCATTATAATTTACTCACATTTCTCCCTTCCTTTTCCTTCCCCAAACCTCCCCCTTTACCCCTTCCCAACTCTCCTTAAAATTAATAAATTCTTATTTTTAATGGTTATTACATGCATGCATATGTTTATATGCACATGTATATTCCTAAATATAACTATTGACTTTGTTTAATGTTATTTTCATATATGTTTTCAGGGCTGGGCATATGGCAGTAGACAAGCAACTAGTGTGTGCTTCCCTGGGAAGGATGCTTCTGCTTCCACCTTTCCTCTCTTGCCTGTAGTTCTTTGTCTAGCACCGAGCCTTCATTGGCTTTTCCTTTTCTACTTGGGTGTGAACACTGGTGTCATCCTTGTTCAGCTCATGTTGGTGAGATGTGATATGCATATAGCTTCTGATGCTATAGTAGACACACTATCACAGCAAACTCACTTGTCTTTCACCTCTTAAAATTTTTCCTGCCTTCTCTTCCACAGTATTTCCTGAGCCTTAGGTGTGGGAGTGCTTTGTTCTTGTACACAATGAGATGGAATCCTACAACTCTGTGTTTTGATTGGATGTGGGTTTTTTTTTGTTTGTTTGTTTTTTTGTAGTAGTAGTAGTCTCTGTTGTGAAGGAAAGTTTCATCGGTGAGGAGTGAAGACTGCACTTAGCTGTAGGTTTAAAAACAAATGTTTATAGATTGTCTAAACTATGTTGATTTAGTAAGCTAGCAGTTATTGTTTCAAGCCAGATTTGAACTCACTGATTTGAACCAGCTTTTTGCTTCTGCCTCCTGAATCCTGAGATTACAGGCATGTACCAATAATGCTAGGTAGAGGTGGATAAGTTACAAGGATAACTTGTTTTTCTTCTCAGTAATGAAATCTGGAAGATAAAAAATTAAGTACTATATCTGCTTGGCCTCTAGGAGTTGTTATACTACATTTTAGCACTGAAGAGATGTAAAATGAAAAGATGGAGCATACAGAAGCTCAGATTGCAAGACACAAAGGGAAGCTAGGAGTCTGCTTTTAAACAACCTCCTCAACCATAACTGAGACTAATCCCCAGAGAATAACAGTTCTCCAGCAATACGAACATTTTTACATTTTAAAGGTTCTAACATCTTGAAATAGGGTTACACTGGAGACCAAAACATATGTGTCCTGACATATTGACTTGCTTCTTTCTCTTTCTCTGATGACTTGGGAGGTTTGATCTCAGTGTGTAACCCAGGCTGACCTGGAACTTACTTATATAGTCTGGCTGATCTCAATATCAAAGGGCAACCCCCAAGTGCTAGTGTTGAGAACAAGAGCTAGCACCCCTGGCTATAAACTGAGATTGGATAGAGATAAGCAAATGGGTGATTTTATATGGAATATGTAAGCATATGGCTGTAGCTCATTTGTGGTTTGCCTAGCATGCAAGTGGCCCATCACATCCAGGTTAAAGAACATGATCTAAAAGTTTCATTTTTAAATGAAATTTTATTGCTAGGCTTTGTTTGCTAACATATGGATCTAATTATTGAATACTTGAATAAGATATAATTTGCTAAACACATGAAACTCAAGAAGAATGAAGACTGAAGTGTGGACACTATGCCCCTCCTTAGATTTGGGAACAAAACACCCATGGAAGGAGTTACAGAGACAAAGTTTGGAGCTGAGATGAAAGGATGGACCATGTAGAGACTGCCATATCCAGGGATCCACCCCATAATCAGCATCGAAACGCTGACACCATTGCATACACTAGCAAGATTTTATTGAAAGGACCCAGATGTAGCTGTCTCTTGTGAGACTATGTCGGGGCCTAGCAAACACAGAAGTGGATGCTCACAGTCAGCTAATGGATGGATCATAGGGCTCCCAATGGAGGAGCTAGAGAAAGTAGCCAAGGAGCTAAAGGGATCTGCAACCCTATAGGTGGAACAACATTATGAACTAACCAGTACCCCGGAGCTCTTGACTCTAGCTGCATATGTATCAAAAGATGGCCTAGTCGGCCATCACTGGAAAGAGAGGCCCATTGGACTTGCAAACTTTATATGCCCCAGTACAGGGGAACACCAGGGCCAAAAAGGGGGAGTGGGTGGGCAGGGGCGTGGGGGTGGGTGGATATGGGGGACTTTTGGTATAGCATTGGAAATGTAAATGAGCTAAATACCTAATAAAAAATGGAAAAAAATAAAAAAAAATAAAAAAGAAATAGCTATCTAGAATCTGAATTTATGCTCAAGAATTGAGAATTTTCTCTCAGTTCTTCAACAATCCTAACACAGTGATTTTAAAATTAATTATATTTTTGTTCTGTTAAGTCCTGATATTGTCAAAAGGTACACTTTGAAACCAGATTCAAATTATTCTACAAGTTATCATTATAAATGTAACTGGCCTCATAGCTTACTTTAGTTTAAAAACTCTAAATAGTTACCATTTAATTATCAACTAATTGCCTTTCTGTTTTGTGGTCTTCTCTGCAGTGTTTACCCCTTGTATGAGATTTTGTTGGTGTTTTTCACAATATACTTTGATAATTCTGCATTAATAATGTGATTTGTATTTGGTTACCCAGCAGCAAATAATCCTGTGGTATTACAGAATTTAATATATGCAGAAAACCCTTATACTTAAAAAGAATAACTGACCGTGTATAAAATGAT
This sequence comes from Mus musculus, assembly GCF_000001635.26. Taxonomy (NCBI): domain Eukaryota; kingdom Metazoa; phylum Chordata; class Mammalia; order Rodentia; family Muridae; genus Mus; species Mus musculus. The sequence goes on from NC_000072.6 coordinate 105,815,470, forward strand.
AATTAAGTAGTGAAATATTAAGCCTTAACTATACTATTGACTACACACACACACACACAAACACCCCTCCTAGCAAAATTGATGGAATGAGAACATAAAGACTTTGGTCTAGGATTCTTGAGCATTGCAACATTACCAGGGGGCACAACCTTCCTATAGTAAGGTTTTGTAGGTTAGGTGTCCTCCTTAGGGTTTTATTGCTGTGAAGATACATCATGACCAAGGCAACTCTTATAAAGGAAAATATTTGAATGGGCCTGGATTATAGTTTTGGAAGTTTAGTTCAGTATCATCATGGTGTGAAGCCTGAAAGTATGCAGGCAGACATGATGCTAAAGGCACTGCAACAGGCAGCAGGAAGGAAGATGGCCACCCTAGGCCTAGCTTTAGCATAGAAGACCTACCTCAAAGTCAACCTCCACAGTTAAACACTTCCTCCAACAAGGCCATACCTCCTTCCAAAATGCCAGATTTTCTAATAGTGCTATTCCCTATGGGCCAAGCATTCAAACATAAGATTCTATGTGGGCTTTTCCTATTCAAACAGTCACAATTGGTCTTGAGTTCACTGAAGGGGGATATTATACAGTTCAGCTTTTCTGGCTCAGTTTCTTCATTTACATCATTGCTGGGCTGGATCATATCTTTCATTTATATTTAAATGATGACACCTCTTGTTCTGTCACATATGGAGAGTATAGTCATTTTCAAAGAATCCTTCGAACCTTGTAAGTTCAAGGTCATCTCTTATCTGATTTTTCCCCTTCCTGGCTCAGCTGCAGCCTGAAAAGCATTAAAATATCTATTTTCTTAGTGGTTTCCTTTTCTAGATTTGAATAATTCACTTGACTCTTCCTGACTACTTTGAGGAAAGTGCCACTGTTAGCTTCTTGGGTTTGCAATTAGAAAAATAATGCATAATTTTAGTGCAGAGAATGAAACCTGGTGTCCTTTAATCTGGTCATTTAAAAGCTAAATTATATTGAACATCCATGGCTAATATGAGGCTATATGATTGAAATTTGTATTACTGGTGTGCTTTTCTCCTTTTCATTTCTTTCTCTTTTTTGTTGAAATAAGGCCATTCTCCAATGCTCTAATGTAGGTCAGAAGAAGGAAAAAAAAAGAAAAAAACTATTAATTTTGAGTACTGGGATTGACCTGCACAGACTGTTCCTCTTTGTTCTTGTTCTTGTGTTTTCAAACATGTCAACTGCAGACATGGCTTTATAACAGAGGGAATTTTTATAGACTGAACCAAGGAATTCACTAACTCTCAGGCCTCATCCTATGACTATAAAATTCTGTACCTCTATAACTTTAATCTGTTAGAGTAAAAGTAAAACTGTTATATAAGATAAGAAGCTGTGATCACACCTGTTTTATGTGCTTCAATCTATGTATGGAAGTTTATTGCACACATCAGAAAGAGAACATGTAATTCATCTATGGCTCTGGCAATGGTAAACTGTTTATCTGATTAAGACACTAACATCTTTTAGTAAAATTAGTCATCACAAATACCAGATATTAAAAGATATATTTTAAACATTTGTGAACCAAGTGAGAACTAAATGTTCTTTACATATCTCACTTATTTTTTAAAGGGAATATTTTAACTGAATTTTTTTAGATGAATCACCAGCGTTACAGTTTGAAATCAATTTCATTGTTTTCTTTGAAATTACTATATACCAGTTGAGTATTTGCAGCATATTTCAATGACTGATGGAATAGTTGATTATGTGCAGTTGCTAAAAATATACTTATATGGTGAAAGAAGGTTTTCAGCATCATACTGACTATGGGAAGATATATAAATATGTGTGTGATTCATCTTCTAAACAATGCAAATTATTTTAAACAGAAAAATATTTAAATAAACTATTAAGCTAGTGAATATTCTTCATGTGTTAGTTATTGGATATATGTAAACACATAAACAGTGCACCTATATATACATATTTTCGGAAGTTGGTACACTACTAATTAGAAAATTTGTAAATAGCGCAATTATTCTAATGAATCAATTCCACTTTATAGCCTGATTTTATTTGTATTCAAAGCTGTATTCCCAGCTTTGAAAATGCTTCTTTAATTATTTTCAGTGTTTCAAGCAAGTTTTATATTCTTTTTTTTACTCAATATGAATCTTATATTATTTTTAATATGTATTTTTAAATTTGAAAAATTGTTTTAATTTTTATTCTAAATGTTTCCTCCTACCTGGTCCTCCCTCCAATAGTCTTCATCCCTTCCCTTGTCTCCTTTGCCTCTGAGAGTGTACTCCCAACTTGATCCCTCACCTGCCCATCCCCCTCAGCCACCCACCTACTCCCAGATCACCCCCATCTCCCTCCCTAGGGCATGAAATCTGTACAGGATTAGGCACTTCCCTCCTCACTGAGACCAGACAAGACAGTCCTCTGCTACATATGTGGAGGGGGCCACGAACTAGCCCATGTATGCTCTTTGGTTGGGAGCTTAGTCTCTGGAAGCTCTGAGGGGTCTGGGTTAGTTGATACTGTTAGTCTTCCTATGGGGTTGCTATTCTCCCACCCACTCATTCAATACTTCTCCTAACTCTTCCATAGAAGCACCCATCCACAATCTAATCTTTAGTTGTACGTGTCTGTGTCTGCCTCAGTCAACTGTTGGTAGAGTTACTCAGAGGACAGCCATGTTCATTCTAGTCTACAAATGCAATATGGCATCAGTAATATTATCAGGGTTTGATGCCCACTCATGGGATAGACCTAAAGTTGGGCTGGTTACTAGAAGACTTTTCCTTCAGTCCCTGTTCCATTTTGTCCCTGTATTTCTTTCAGTCAGGAACAATTCTGGGTCAAAAAATTTGAAGGTAGGTTGGTAACCCCATCCAACCACCGGGGGTCCTGTCTATCTACTGGAAGTGGTCACTTCAGATTCTATCTCCCCACTGTGGGGCATTTTGGCAAAGGTCAACCCCATTGAATCCTTTGAGCCACTCATATCCCAGTACTCCAGAAATTTCTAGAGGTTTCCTTCATACCCTACCCCAACAGCTACATACTTTCTTTAAAAAAAGAAATGGATACTTTATTTATTTACATTTCAAATGTTATCCCCTTTTCCAATTTCCTCCCAAGAAACACTCTATCCAATCCTCCCTACTCTCATGTTTTGCCTCATTGAGTAAATGGTTTTGTGCCATTATTTATTTTACTTTAGATGAAATTCTTAAATATTGATAAATGCAGTGTTAAAAGAATAGCTTTGTTCTAATGTGCTTTCTGTCCCAGTGGTAAAACCATTCCAGGTCACAATCCATCATCAACAGCAGTTTGGGAGGGAACTCGGGGCTGAAAGGAAGAGGTAGAAAGCATGGAGGAATGCTGCTTGCTCTCTTACTCCGGCTTCCTGACTGGACGATTTATGCTTAGCTAGTTTTCTTATATAGCCCAGAACCACCTTCCTAGTGATGGCACCATCCAGAGCAGTCTAGGTTTTCCAAAATCAACTATAAATTAAGACACTGCACATAGTAAGCACATATGCCATTCTGATGTAGTCGGTGTATCAAATGATGATTAAAAATTAACATGCAGAAGCTTTATTCATGGCATTGGGAATTTGGTGAATGACCTTACAAAATATATATTGATGCTTAGAAAAGAAAAGTTTGAACAAAGGAATTAAATCATCCTTTTTGTTTGCAAGAATTGGGGTACCATAGCTTATAGAAATATGACAATTATTCTTTCTGCTTCTTCAATGTTTGTTACAAGTAGAGACTCAGCAAAGTTAATGGCTGCCACAGGTTCATAATTTCAGGTGTGCTCCCCATTACAGCTGATGTCATAAGGCTGTTTGCTGAAAGATTAAATATCTACTATTCTTACTTATTCATGTTTATTTGTTATGGACTATTTAATGATTTCTTATACTTTATAAACTTACAGTTGTTTTAATAATGTTAGTAAGATAGTTAATGCAAAAATTGCATAATTGAAAACAAGTAATATCTATAACCCAGAATGCAACAGTAATACACAGAGTTGCTTACTTAAAGTGATGTTATAGTAGACTATGGAAATCTGGATATTTCCATCTCAACACATATTTTTTATTAGATATTTTCTTCATTTACCTTTCAAATGCTATCTCAAAAGTCCCCTATACTCTCCCCTTGCCCCGCTCCCCTACCCACTCACTCCTACTTCTTGGCCCTGGCGTTCCCCTGTACTGGGGAATATAAAGTTTGCAAGACCAAGGGGCCTCTCTTCCCAATGATGGTCGACTAGGCCATCTTCTACTACATATACAGCTAGAGACATGAGCTCTGGGGGTACTGGTTAGTTCATATTGTTGTTCCTCCTATAGGATTGCAGACCCCTTCAGTTCCTTGGGTACCTTCTCTAGCTCCTCCATTGGGGGCCTTGTGTTCCATCCTATTGATGACTGTGAACATCCACTTCTGTATTTGCCAGACACTGGCATAGCCTCACAGGAGAAAGCTATATCAGGGTCCTTTCAGCAAATTCCTGCTGGCATATGCAATAGTGTCTGCATTTGGTGGGTGATTATGGGATGGTCCCCCAGGTGGGGCAGACGCTGGATGGGCCATCCTTTCATCTTAACTCCAAACTTTGTCTCTGAAACTCCTTCCATGGGTATTTTGTTTCCTATTCTAGGGAGGAATGTAGTATCCATGCGTTGGTCTTCCTTCTTCTTGATTTCCTTGTGTTTTGCAAATTTTATCTTGGGTATTCTAGGTTTCTGGGATAATATCCACTTATCAGTGAGTGCATATCAAGTGACTTCTTTTGTGATGGGTTACCTCACTCAGGATGATATCCTCCAGATACAGCCATTTGCCTAAGAATTTCATAAATTCGTTGTTTTGAATACCTGAGTAGTACTCCATTGTGTAAATGTACCACATTTTCTTTATCCATTCCTCTGTTAAGGGAAATCTGGGTTCTTTCCAACTTCTGGCTAGTCAGGTGACAGCAGATGCTGGCGAGGATGTGGAGAAAGAGGAATACTGCTCCATTGCTGGTGGAATTGCAAGCTTTTACAACCACTCTGGAAATCAGTCTGGCGGTTCCTCAGAAAACTGTACATAGTAATACCAGAAGACCCAGCAATACCTCTCCTGGGCATATACACAGATGTTCCAACTGGTAATAAAGACACATGCTCCACTCTGTTCGTAGCAGTCCTATTTATATTAGCCTGAAGCTGGAAAGAACCCAGGTGTCCCTCAACACATACTCTTTCATATTCCTTGTGTACTAATAAAATGAGTTATTCTGTTCAAATCCATGATACTTAGTTTCAGGTTTAATCATTTCATTTTTTTTAATTCTAATTCTCTGGATCAAGTAATTTGATAAACAAATTTTTTCATTAAAAAAATGGACAACACTATAGGATTAGAGTGAGAATCTAATGAATGTCTTTATAGTTATGTTAAAAAGTAGATAACAGATAAAATATATGCACAGGACAACCAGAAAGTGTTCTGAGATGGGTAAAATTCAATTTGTCTCCTCTCAAGACTTTTCTATATGACTTTTCTTCAAAGTCCTTTGAGCCATAACCTAGAGTATTTAGAAGCTCTGGTAACCAATTATTTGCTATTTGCCAATCAAAACACTAACAGAATAACTGTATAAATATATTTCTTTCAGTGTTTTGTTACATATTCCTTTTTCTGCTTATTTTCATCTCCATTTTTACTTTCAATTTATTTCTTCTCTCCCTTTCATATAGTCCCAGTTTTACTTCTGTAATTTTTGCATTTTCCATATCACAAGACTCACTCTGCTGCCTGAATCATGATGTGGTGGTTTGTTCCTAGACAAGTACCCCCGCATAAACAATAATTTTCTGTGCATGAGATAAAAAACCGAGGACTGTCTGGTTTTTCTTTAACTTTCAGAATTTTGAGATAACTAATTCTCTTCTGTTGTAAGTTTGCTAGCTCAAATATTTCATTTTAATAGCAAAGAACTAAATAACATTCTTTTCCAAAAGGAAAATACAAATTGGTTATGAATAAGATATGTAGGTACTCTGAGGATGGTCTACCAACTAAGAGTACCTAAAGTCTCTTGCATGGCACCTGAGTTAATTTCCCAGCATCCATGTTAGTTGGCTCACAATGATCTTTACAGTTTGAGGATATCTGCTGCCCACTTCTGGCCACAATGACACCTGTAACCTTGTGAACAAACACACAGACACAACTGCCCCCCCCCCATCACTAATCTGCGAAAGAGAACAAATCCTGTTTAAAAGAATAAAACATTAAGAAATTTTAGAATATTCATCCCATCTCCACATTTTTGAGAATGTGTTATTTTTTCCAAACCAAACTACATGATGTATATATCTCATGAACCCCTTTTTGCTCATCATCAATCAAGATCAACCATTCAGCACACCATTGTAATTTTAAACTTGGTTATATAAGAATGTATATGAAATCATCAGAGAAATGCAAATCAAAACAACCCTGAGATTCCATCTCACACGAGTCAAAATGGCTAAGATCAAAAATTCAGGTGACAGCAGATGCTGGCGAGGATGTGGAGAAAGAGGAACACTCCTCCATTGTTGGTGGGATTGCAAGCTTGTACAACCACTCTGGAAATCAGTCTGGCGGTTCCTCAGAAAATTGGACATAGTACTACCAGAGGATCCCGCAATACCTCTCCTGGGCATATATCCAGAAGATGCCCCAACCGGTAAGAAGGACACATGCTCCACTATGTTCATAGCAGCCTTATTTATAATAGCCAGAAGCTGGAAAGAACCCAGATGCCCCTCAACAGAAGAATGGATACAAAACAATGTGGTTCATTTACACAATCGAGTACTACTCAGCTATTACAAAGAATGAATTTATGAAATTCCTAGGCAAATGGATGGACCTGGAGGGCATTATGCTGAGTGAGGTAACACAATCACAAAAGAACTCAAATGATATATACTCACTGATAAGTGCATATTAGCCCAGAAACTTAGTCTATAAGAGATATAAGATACAATTTGCAAAACACATGAAACTCAAGAAGAACGAAGACCAAAGTGTGGACACTTTGCCCCTTCTTAGAATTGGAAACAATCACCCATAGAAGGAATTACAGAGATAAAGTTTGGAACTGAGACAAAAGGATGGACCATCTAGAGACTGCCATATCCAGGGATCCATCCCATAATTAGCCTCCAAACGATGACACCATTGCACACACTAGCAAGCGTTGGCTGAAAGGACCCTGATATAGCTGTCTCTTGTGAGACTATGCCGGGGCCTAGCAAACACAGAAGTGGATGCTCACAGTCAGCTAATGGATGGACCACAGGGCTCCCAATGGAGGAGCTAGAGAAAGAACCCAAGGAGCTAAAGAGATCTGCAACCCTGTAGGTGCAACAACATTATGAACTAACCAGTACCCCGGAGCTCTTGACTCTAGCTGCATATGTATCAAAAGATGGCCTAGTCGGCCATCACTGGAAAGAGAGGCCCATTGAACATGCAAACTTTATATGCCCCAGGACAGGGGAATGCCAAGGCCAAAAAAATGGGAATGGGTGGGTAGGGAAGTGGGGGGGAGGGTATGGGGGACTTTTGGGATAGCATTCTAAATGTAATTGAGGAAAATACATAATAATAATAATAATAATAATAATAATAATAATAATAATTAAAAATGTATATGAAAGTCTATCTCAAAAAGACGTCCTACTCTAATCAGATAAGGGAATACATAGTGATAATTCAGGGCACTGGGTGCTAACTTAATAAGAGAGTCAATACTGCCTCGAATAAACAGGGAAGGCTGGATGGGAGAGACCTTTAAAAAGGTAGACATTGAAAAAAGAAGAAAAAGAAATAACCCACAACTTTATCAGATTTAATTGCACAGTGCAGTAATATGTCCTATAGATTGAACAGAGTATTGTCTAAGGGTGGAACAAGATAGACTATGGCCAGCTTGTGTATGATCACACATCCATAATAGTTAAAAAGGAAATGCTATAGATCAGAACATTTTGAATTTTCATTGTGTGTCTCTGAATTATTGACTTACCTCAGAAAAGTCATAGAAACCTGGGAGAACCTCTCTGCCCTCCTCACAGTCTGATTTTGTAATGATGTAAGGGTCTCTCAGTAGGAATGATCTATTAAAACTCCTAATCTTTTAACACTGAGAACCAAATATTTAATATATAGACCTTTCATGGGGTGGTATTTATAATGTAAACAGAAGTTTCCTCAACAGAGTCAGAATTGCTGTAGATATATTGTGTGATGTTGTGTGATTCTGTAGACTGTCAGTTATCCATAGGAAAATATTGAGAATAAAAGCTGAAAGGGTTTTTTGTTTGCTTGTTTCTTTATTAAAACTTACTTTAAAGGAAGATATATCTGAATAACTTAATTCCTGGTGGGCTCTTTCATTATTGTCATGCATTTTTAAATAAGTTCTTCATGAATTTCGTATGTTCTCAAAATGTGTTCAGTGTGGTGGTTGCTAATGATATGTGAGCAGCAAAGGCCTGAAATGAGTTTTTAGAACGCTGGGAGTTTCAGACACAAAACACACATCAAGATTAAGTACAGCAAAATCACATGAACTATCTTGCTAGGATTCTATATTTTCTCCAGTGAAAGATTTTATATGTATTAAATTCAACAAAATAAATATAATATTATTTTTATAATTTAATTTTTAATATAATTGATAGAATACTTTAAGTCTTATGTTGTGTATGTGTCTGTGCATGTGTGTGTATGTGTGTGTGTTTGTGGTGTGGTAGATCATATATACCTGTTGGACAATGTTGCTTTAGAGAAAGGAAATTATGAAATCAAGTGAGTAAAGAAATTAGAGCAGGTGCTCATGGGAGTGACAAACACAAAACAAGACTAAGTGTGTTGAGAATTTGGTCCAATCTAGTCTGTGTGATGACTCTTATAGACTAAAATAAACCTATGAACATAACTATCTCTAGCAATAAATAAATGCTGAGTACTTAAAATTAAATTTAAGAAATGTATATTTAGTATCCAATACTAGGATAATTATTTAATTGGTAAAATGCTTGCTATGATAGGAAAAGAACTTGTATGGTCTCCAGGATACATGAAAATCCAAAGCAGATGGTGTACACCTGTAATCCTAGCACTGGGAAGGTGGAGGTGGTCAAATAAAAGGGATTCCTTTGTTAGCCAGTCTGTCTTACTTGTAAGTTCCATGTCAGTTAGTGACCTTACATCAAAAAACAAACTGGATTGCATCCAGGTAATGATATGGCTGGCCTCTGTCTTCTGCATGCAATCACATATATGTATTCTTGTACATATATAAACACTCAGCTCATACAAAGAAAGACATACAAACACACACACACACACACACACACACACATTTTGTGTTCAAGGTTTAACCTGTTTCATTTATCCTAATTAGTAACTTTGCTTAGAGCCAGTGAATTGAGAATGAATAAATACCATGTATATGCAGTGTCTACTTTTGCACTAAATAGTCTGTGGTAAATTGAAACTAAAAAAAAAAAAAAAAAAACGAACTGTCAACATTTTAAACATAAGTATTCTTAGATATGGAAGGCAGAATGGAAGGCCAGTTTTTTACATTGGGCATTGTTTTACAAGTATCTTTTGATATTATAGAAGATAATCTAGTATTTGCTACTTGAAGTAGACATGGACTGGGAGTATTCCATATTTATTTAGGAGTTGTGCTGAGTCAAAACAGACATATTTGATATGGTGTTCAATACACATTAATACTTTCAAAGTAACTATGGTGCTAGGTAGTTGGTGCACTGAGATGAATGGAACAGGCAGGTGGGAGAACATGACAATTCATACAGCCCCAGAGGATGATTCTTATTTTCAAAACGCAATGATTAGGTGCACACACTGTGCGGATGATTATCCGTCCTCAAATTAATTTCCTGACAGTTCATATGGCATTGTGTGCTACTGATATTTTTTTTAAATACAGACATTGAAATAAATAAAATGAGAACACTGAGCCTTGGAACTGTTCTGTGTAAGTGTCTGTACAAGGATTTTATGTAAGACAATATACACAATGCATGTGTTTTTGTTTTGAAGAATATTGTATGGTGAAAATTTTACAATTTAACCAAACATCTTACTAATTGAATTTCACTGCATCTTTATACTAAATATGGTATCTCTTTATATTCCCTGTAACTGTTGTGTCACAATCCATATTAATTGTGATGATATTTTAGTGTTTTATGACTTAATAGTACCTGAACTGTTATAGCAAATAATTTATGACAAGATTCTTTTTAGCAGCAAGGATTTATTTTTTTCACATTTATTCCATAATTTAATATCTAACTCAGGCAGTTTCATTTGCCATCCACTCATTACCCTGAAATATTTAACATGATATGTTTAGGATGTAGTATAGTGGTTATAGTCTTTCAGCCATTTACTTATTCAACCTGTTGTAATCTTGACAGTGTATTAGTGGTTACAGAAATAATGATGAAAGAATTTCTAATATCACTGAATCTGAAATCAAGTATTTAACAGGGATAATGCTTCTCGTTTTTTGTCAATAAATCTTTTGAAAAAGAAAATGAATGTTTAGTATTTTCTATAATTGGATTTCATGAATGGTTGTTTTCAAACATCTTCAATTAATGTTTATTTTATAAACGGTTCTACTTTTCATGAAGTACCAATGGTAGCACAATTAATAAATGGCTTTTCAGAAGAAAGAAAGTCCTAGAAATATTGTTGTGTTTTAAATGACCCAACTCATCCCTCTTACCTTGCAGAGTTTTCTGAGCAAAGTGAAACACTAAAAACGCTTGTTTTCAGATTGATTAGATGAGAAATAACCTAGAAAGTGAGCACATTAGAGTCTCAAAGAGATCCATGTCCTCGTTTGTCAGTCTTGGCTAAACATATTATCAAAGTCAATTCAATGGGAGGTTTCAAAGACACACAGGACTGTAATAATGTTAAAGCATTTCTCCTGGTTTTATCATTGCAGATTATTTTCTATAAGTCTAAATGCATTCATATGTAATTTGTTTTTATTTATTTTAAAGTTTATTTATTTTGTTTCATATGTGTTTCTTTTGCCTTCATGCATGTATGTGCATCATGTGTGTATCTGCTGTGTTCAAAGGTCAGAAGAAGATATTTGAGCACTGGTACAGACAGTTGTGAGCTGCCATGTATTCTGCCATGTGCTGAGATACAGAATAATGGAAAAATACTTTCTTAACTTGAGATATTTGCCTAGAAGCTAGCATAATTAACATGAATGATTCTTTCCCATTCCCACTACACAAGTTTGTCTAAGTAATATAGTGTTGAAGAGTTACATTATAAGATTTTAGTAACTTCAACCAAACTTTTTGAACTCCCAACAGGAAAATGATAGAATACTAACACAAGTAGAGTATAAACTGCATCACTAAAGAGACACAGACAAGGGTCTGTAGGAAGTCAGAGGAGAGGAAAATATTTGTCTCTGGGGAATACATTGCAAACTTTCTAGAATGGAAAGAAATTACATTTCCTTAGTTAAGTATGGCTGGCATATGGACCTACTGCGTGGTAAAGCTATTCACTGCAACTAGAGCGAAGGGTGTGAATGTACTCATGGGGAAGTAAAAGTCTTGTGAAAGGGATGTCAGCACCTAGAGGTCAGTTAAGTTCGAGCATCGTGTGGGAAACGAGTGTGACTGTTCCATATGGAAGCATATGCCCATTGTGTCTACAGAATTCACACAGGAATTAGTTTCTCTGGAATGTGGTGCATATGGAAGTCTTTCCACCTGTCCAATATGCAGTGAGCTATGTTGGTAAATCCATGTTGGTGTAGTGAGTGCAATAATCCTTGAGTTACATAGTCTTCACAGGCCTGGATCAACTGCTTAATGCTAAAAAGAAAAAAAATCTAAACATCTATGAAATCATCATGTGCCAGTGTGTATTTATGAAATCAGACAAAAGCCTGTTTCTGCATTAGAGTACATCTGCTCTTCTGGGCCTTGCTGATGTGTGAGGGAGGTGAATCTGCTCCCTAAGAAGGTTAAGCTGTCATCTAGTCTAATATGTACTTAAAATAATGCTGCCAAAGCAGCTGCCCCATGTGACAGATGATGATGGTGATGGATGATGATCGTTTTTAAATCAGTTTTCCTAGAGAAATTGCTATTTTTTTTCTGCTTGAGCTGAGTTGAAGTCTGGGTTGAAAGTTTCTTGTCATATTAAGTATCCTTTTAGATTAAGAAGGAAATTGCTAGAGACTGCATTCCCTGTGACAAAGTGGTTCTAAAACTGAACCATGTAGTCAATGATGCCAGGTTTCTCACTTATGTTACCTGTATCCTGGCAGTCATTTTTAGCTTTGCAGTGTCATCTGATGACAACTTATGTTTAATGGGCAAAAAGCAACCATGTCTAGTCATGATATAGCAGAAAGCACAGATTAGAGATGTTAGAATCTCTTAATGCTTTCAAAGGCTTTTGCCATGTGTTGATATTTAATTTTCTCTACTGATCCCTGATACTTTACTCTTTTTCCTTTCCTTGCTTCCTCCAAAAATCTGAATATACTATCTTTTTTAAATTACTGGTTTGTATCTCTACTCAGTTGCCATCTGAACAGAAGACCCTTTCCTATCTTTATCTCTAGAAGATTCTCTATACCTATTCTCCCCCACTCCTGGTACTGAGATGTGTTGTGTGCCTTCTTTAATGTCTTTGTGCTGGGATGGCAGTGATAAGAGCAAGGACTGAATCTTTCAGTGCTATACACTGCTCACCTATAGATGCTTCTCATCCAAGAAAGATAGATACCTACTTACTAATAGTTCATCATTAGCTATATGCATGGCTCTGAGTATTGATCATAAAAGACTGTATAAAGTTTTCAAGATAAGCACCTAGTTAATGTTTGGCAATAGAGTTAAAGTCAGGCAGTTTAGTTCATTGATCCTCTCTCTCTCTCTCTCTCTCTCTCTCTCTCTCTCTCTCTCTCTCTGTGTGTGTGTGTGTGTGTGTGTGTGTGTGTGTGTATGTGTGTGTGTGTGTGTGTGTGTGTGTGTGTGAGAGAGAGAGAGAGAGAGAGAGAGAGAGAGAGAGAGAGAGAGAGAGAGAGAGAGAGAATATGTGTGTGTATGTATGTGTATATATAAATATTTTAGGAAGTAAGCAACCATGAAAAGGAGATCACCTACTGCAGGTCTACTCTAAGGTATACCATTTTATATCCTATAACATTCTAGAAGAAAGCAACCAACTCTGTTACCATATCGCTAGTACCTGCTGATTTATACCAGTGTTTAGTGTAAGCTGGTTAGAGTCAGCGATTTTCAAAAGGAAATGAAAACAAAGCTTACAGCCCCCCAAATTTATTTTAAAGGCCATAACATTTGTATCTCTTGGGTAAACATGATCAATCAAAGCTCTACAAGCTTAATATGGCCTACTTCTTTAGCAAATATGATTTTGCCTTTGCCATTCATCATATCCAGAAGTCTGGTTGATAAGCTTGAGCTCTCTCTTAGGGTAACACTAAAAACAGGCACTTTGTGCATTGGTAAAGGAAAAAGCCTGTTAAAGTAGCAGCATAAATGTGTGTTCTCCTGATAACATCACGGAGCACATTGCAGCATGTGTATATGAGTGTTGGCTTAGAGCAGTAAAACACAAAAGTATGTTGGAAATGTTGTTGAAGAGCAACTTTGTTTATAAATGAGCTACAGTGCAGATGCTGAAAGAATTCCCTTGCATGCTCCAAATACACAAGGTGTTTACTAATGCTTCTGAAGGCTGCTGCTGAAAACAGAGGCATCCCCTGTGTTTTCTAACAGAAGTACCTTAAACTTTGAGGAAGGATTCTAATAACCAAGACAAAGGAAGCTGATGACACTACTGTTATTTAGGGGGCTGAGTGAGATGTCTGGTAAGAGGAAATTAATACATTGAAAATCAAAAAGTCAAATTACAATAAGCATGCACGATATCCAACAGACTTTCCCTATATGAGGTCACACAAGTCAGCCAAATGGAAATGATCTTGATGCCACTGAGATCAAAGGATAAGAACTTCATACCAGCAAGTAAACATATTTTCCAAGTTATGGCTTTCAAAAGGCAGCAGATAAATAGGGAAAACTTATTCACTTGGGGTTGTAAAACACATTGGGCTGGGAAAAGCATCCAGTTCATGAACTTCAGATAGAGTCAAGTTCAGAGACATGCTGAGGTTTAGGAGAAACACTTGAAAGAGCAGGGGTTGAGCTAGGATTGAGAAAAGGGACTGCAATAAGACATGTGGTTGAAATACACCAGCTGACAAGAGATGAACGGCAAAGAGTGTCTGCCTCAGAATGTAAAACAGGTACTACTGCTGCTTCGTCCCCTCACAGTTTCTCCTCCCTGCCCTGGTATTACAACATGCCCTTGCCATAGATATTTTCTTTGGAAGAACTGAGGAGTAGTCTTATACCTTATCCCCTACATAATGACTGTTCTTATTGAGCCCACTTTTAGATCCCTTTCAAGATCCCTGCAGAGGGATTTTGAATAATTTTCAATTCCTGCTTTGGCTGGGATGTTTGCCAGAAATGGATTTAAGGCAATGGGTGGATGGATTTTAAAATAAGCTAACCCTTAGTATTTTCTAATCCCTTTCTAGTACTTTGTGCGTTTCCCTAAAATATAGTTATTTTTAACATGACCTTGGGTGCTCATAGGTTTTAAAAAGTAGCCTTCTTTATCAACTGAGATATTGTTTAATTTGGCTTTGAATATATATTTATATATCCAATTATTTATATGTGGCTGACTAAATATTTTAGGATTATATCTCATGTAACAAATAGATTTTAGGGGATCTTGGAGGATTTTATACTCCATCAGTGAATACTTTAGGCAGGAGAGAAAGGCCTGATGACTTACCTTTAATATGTGTGTAATTTATAATAAAATTGTCCCAGAACACAAATTTTCTGTATTGTGCTTTCACAGTTACTTCTCTAAAGAACAGAACAATAGCTTGTTTTAAAAAGCAGAGGATGGCCAAGTCGACCATCAATGGGAGGAGAGGCCCTTGGTCTTGTGAAGATCATATGCCTCAGTACAGGGGAACGCCAGGGCCAGTAAGCAGGAGTGGATGGGTTGGGGATCAAGGCAGGGGGAGGGTATAGGAGACATTCGGGTTAGCACTTGAAATGTAAATGAAGAAAATATATAATAAAAATAAATTTAAAAATATCATTTCTACAGTTGAGTAATGTTTGAAATTTTATATATACTTTTTTCATACTTTTTCCATATCCTTTATTTTTGGCTTTAATTTCTTTTCTTTATTTTATTTACATATTTATTTTTTATTTATTTACATTTCAAATGTTACCCCCCCTTTCCAGTCCCCTTCCACAAACCCCCATGCCATCCCCCTACCCTTTGCCTGTATGAGGGTGCTCCTCCACCCACCTACCTACTCCTGCCTCAGCACTCCTGTGTCCTGCTATGCTGGGTCATCAAGCCTCCACAGGACCAAGGACCTCCCCTCCACCTGATGCCAGATAAGGCCATCCTCTGCTAAATATGTAGCAGGAGCCATGAATCTCTCCATGAATCCCAACTGCCCGGTTTAATCCCCAGGAGCTCTGAGGGCTCTGGTTAGTTGATATTGTTGTTCTTCCTATGGGGTTGCAATGCCCTTCATTTCCTTCAGTCCTTCCCCTATCTCCTCCATTGGAATCCCTGGGCTCAGTCTGATGGTTGGCTGTGAGTATCTACAACTGTATTAGTCAGATTCTGGTAGGGATTCCTAGGGTACAGCTATACCAGACTTCTTTCAGCAAGCACTTCTTGACATCAGCGTTTGGTGTCTGCAGATGGGAAGGATCCCTAGATAGGGGTGTCTCTGGATGGCCTTTCCTTCAGTCTCTGCTCCATTTTTTTTTTTTTTTTGTTGTTGTTGTTCTTGTGTTTCTTTTTGACAGGAACAATTCTGGATTAACAATTCTTAGATGGGTGGCTCCATCTCTCAACTGGGGGCTGTGCCTATCTACTGGGGGTGGTCTCTATAGGTTCTATCACCCCTTTGTTGGGTATTTTGATTAATGTCATCCCCTTTGGATCCTAAGAATCTCTTACATCTGTGACTTTCTAGTGGCTACCCCCAGTTCCCTATCCCCAACTGCTATATATTTCTATTAAATTTCCTGACCTTCTGTACTTCTCTCCTGTCACTTCCCATACTTGATCTTGCCACCTCCCGCCCCCTCCCCCCTTCCCTCTCCCTCCCAGGTCCTTCCCTCCCTCTACCTCCTGTGATTATTTTGTTCTTCCTTCTAAGTAAGATTGAAGCATCCACACTTTGGTCTTTGTTCTTCTTAAGCTTCACGTGGTCTGTGAATTGCACTGTGGATATTCTGAGCTTTTGGTCTAGTCTCCACATCTAAACTGAGATTGATAATACCATTTATTTTACAAAGCTGGCTGTAAAGCTATCTATCTGTAAGATAGTTCTAGGAAGGGGTCAGAGACAACAGATATCTGGAGCTTGCTGTCCCTCCAGTCTAAACAATATCTGAGCTTAGAGAGACCTATCTCAAAAATAGAAAAATAAATAAGGTGGCTACCAATAGGTCATTACCTGTAGTAAACCGCTGCCTTCCATATGCATTTGCACCATGCACCCCCAAAACACACAACACACTTAAATACCAAATACTACATATATATATATATATATACATATATATATATATAAATAGATTCCAAAGATTCCTGCCTCCTTATGTACCATCTACTTTGATATTTTGTTTTTAAATGGAGAGTGCCACTGAGTAACATGGGTTTTACATCTATGATTTGGCTACCTGAAGAAGATAATCTGTGATTCTGGAGGTAGAAAATTAAAATTTACTGTGACCTAATTAGATGAACCCTGAAATGAGAATTCTTATATATATATATATATATATATATATATATATATATATATATATATATATATACATACATACATACATATTTGAGACAGGGTTTCTCTGTGTAGCCCTGGTTGTCCTGGAACTCACTTTGTAGACCAGGCTGGCCTCAAACTCAGAAATCTGCCTGCCTTTGCTTTCTGAGTGCTGGGATAAAGGCATGCGCCACCACGTCTGGCTCTCTCTATATTTGTATGTATATAGTATTTATTGTATCACTCCATCCCGAAGAGTAAATAGAAAAGAAATATAGAAATCTTAGTACACTGTCTGGCAAAGTGAATAAGTAATGTTAAGGCTCTCATAGTAAGTTACTGCTTCATATCAGGTTACTACAAACAAAAGGATATTGATAACACTTATGACCTTAGAAGTTCCAGTGACAATATGACTCAGTGTTTCACAGTGCTAAGACTAAATGGACTATTTCCATGAGGGGAAGCTCTGTTTGACTAGATGAAGATGTGATTTCCCTCTTCCCCAGCTTGTTGGAATCATTCATTTCTTTGTGATTGACATTTTAATATATCCTGGCCAGGCAATGCCAGCCTTTATTAACACCCAGAGTTCTTGTGGCTTTGCCATCAGTATGGCACAGTTGCTCATTTCATTGCTTCATGGAAGAAGAAAATATTCTCAGGTTGGTTTTGCTATCTTCAGGAGTATGGGATGAAGAGTATGAGAATAATTCCCAGTAATTTAGCATAGAAACTTTAACTTATTGCTCCCGTTTTCAATGAGATTACTTTAATGGAATCCTTTAAAAAGAAACTTAGTTTCTTTTTTTAAGCAAAAGATGGTCTACATCATAACATATTAATATTGTTATTGCTTGTCTACTGAGTATAAGAAGATGCTTTCAAAGCTACTTTAAAATCCTGCTTCATAATATAGAAAAGAAGGTAAAGAAATGCAGGCTTTCTGGGTGCACTTTTATAATGCAGTCACGGTCCTATAATCTCAGTGCTAATTCCCTCTTATACCTTGAATGTGCCACAAGCAATTTGCAATAGAATCAATTAACATTTGGGAAGTTGAGCATGGCCACCTAGGATATTAAACATTTGTTCCAGGAATACTAATATAAGTCATTGGCATTATATTCCCAAAGTATTACTCAATAAGAACAGAAACAATAAGGGTGTACCAAGCAGAGGTGTAGGTATCTTTTTAGAAACTTTTACGTTGGTGTATGTGACTGTGTGCCTGTGCCTGTGTGTGTGTGTGCCTGTGTGTGTGTGTGCCTGTGTGTGTATACACAGGATACATGTGCATATGTGTGCACATTTTGATTCTGAACTCCCTAACTTCTTTTGAAGACAGTATTTGGGGAGAAAAAAAAAACTTTCAAGGCTGTAGCATTGCATGTATCATATTTGCATAACCAAAGTCATTGATAACGCTTTCAAAAGACGATGAAGCACAAGGATTGCATTCTTCACTCCACTTCTTCATTGGTTACTTGCTGTATGACATTTGCAGATTCTTGAAAAGCGAAGACATGAAATAATGTTAGTTAACTTAATTATAAAACATTGTGGAACTTCTATTGGGGACATGTTTCTAAAATGCACTGCCCTGTTTTTATTTTTATCTGCATGTTTTTGTGGTCCTGAGGCTCTAATCCATGATGTTGAGTGTGCTATGCAGATATATTGCTAAACTCAACCCTTAGCCCTGGCCCTCCTTTTTCAATTGCATTTAGTAGTATTTATGTTTTAGGTCATAATGTATAAGGTTTTCAGGATTCTTAATTTTTTTCCTTATCTACCATGGTTTCTATTAAAAGATAAACTTGGTACCTTGACTGAAGCCCTCACATAAAGCATAAAAATTGAAAAGAGATCATTTTCTCATTTCAAACAATTGTCTAGTTTGATGTAGTTATTTTCAACCAATGTATTTTGTGTAATCGAAAAGGCTTAAACAGGATCTGAGAGCCAGTTCCATGGTCAAGAGTACATACTGCTTTTGGAATACTCTGTTCCCAGTACCCAAGTCAGGAGGCTCATAGCTGTCTGTAACTCTAGATCCAGGAAATCTGATGTCCTCTCCTGGACTCAGAGGACACATTCACTAATGTTTACAAATTAAAATCACACCCCTCCCAACACACACACACACACACACACACACACACACACACACACACACACAAACAGTTAAAACTTAATTAAATTTTTAAACAAACTATTCCATTTTATTTATTTAATTTTACTTATTTTATCCCAAGTTAATATATGTAAGATTAGGAAAGATCTGACTAGGAATAATTTTTACAAAGTCTACATTTATATTCATAGGGATCATGATATTAACTGGCATACCATAGATGCTGGGTATACATTAACATCATGAATAAAGGCATAGCTATTAAAATACTTTCATAAAATAATTAAATTTGCTTTTCCTCTAATATGGTTGGATGCTAAAATATATTTATAATCTTTTATTAAAACTTTAGGTGATACTTTCAGGAAGATATAAAACAGAATTTGTTTTCAAAAGATGTTTGCACCCAACCAATGGACACAGCAGCTGACCCTTGTTGAGTTAGAGGAGGCTGAAAGGAGCCAGAAGGGCAATGTTGTAGGAGGACCAGCAGTCTCAATTAATCTGGACCCTCAAAATCTCTCAAACACTGGACCACCAAACAGACAGCATGCACCAGGTGATATGAGGCCCCCAACACACATACAGTAGAAACCTTCCTGGTCTGTGATCATTCAGAGATGATGTACCTAACCCTCAAATGACTGGAGACCCCAGGGAGTTTAGAGGTCAGGTGGGGTGAGGGATGGGGGCATCTACATGGAGACAGGGTAGGGTCAGGAGAAGGTTTGGAATGTGGAGCCATCAGAGGGTGGCCTGGGGGAGGGGGCAGGGAATGGAATATGGAGTGTAAAAAATAAATTAAAAATAAAATAAAATTTTAAAAAATGTTAGTACTAGAAAGATATAAAAAAAGAATTTCTATAAAATTTTTCAAAATTTAAACAAATACTTAATTCATTTTTCCATATGACTTCTGAGATATTGTTGCTTTATTGATATATAATTTGTAGATATTTATTAAATATTTCTTGTATATCGTACTAAACTTTTTATTAATTAAAATTTAAAAACAGCTTCTTTTCTCTCGCTTTGGTTGCCTTTGCACTGACTACATGAACTTTATTACATAAAAGTAGACAACATAAAGAAAACTAAACGCATTAAAATGATTCATTGGAAGTGAAAGATTAGCTGTTATTTTTTAAAATTTTATCTAATTTTTTTTTCCAGTCCAGATTTTATCCCCCTCCAGGTCTGCCCTCTGACTATTCCACATCCCATACCTCCTCCCTCTAGCTCCATGAAGATATCTCCACCCCCTAGCTCCCACCACACCAGACCTCCCCACTCCCTTGGGCCTCCATTCCTTTGTGGGTTAGATACATCTTCTCTGACTGAACCCAGTTCTCTGCTTTATATGCATTGAGGGCTTCATCTCAGCTGGTGTATGCTGCTTGGTTGGTGGCCCAATGTCTGAGAGATCTTGGGGGTCAAGGTTGGTTGAGACTGCTGGTCCACCCTCCTCCTCAGCTTCTTCCAGGTTTTCCCTAATTTAACCAAAGGGGTCAGCAGCTGATGTCTGTTAGTTGGGTGTAAATATCTGCATCTGACTCTTTCAGCTGCTTGTTGGATTCTTTGGAGGGCAGTCATGATAGATCCTTTTTTGTGAGCACACCATAGAGTCAGTTATAATGTCATGCCTTAGGGCCTCCCTTGAGCTAGATCCCACATTAGCTGTTTTAAATGAACAATGATTGCAACTCTAATACCTGTACTTTACAATGTATTATATGCACTTTAAACCCCATATTGCATTTTACATAGCTAATGATTTAGAATCCGAACTACAGAAAAAATATAAACTTTAAGAAAGGTGGTATAAATACTCCAGTTTTTCCAAGTGTATACTCCCCCAAGAGTCACATTTGATGCTCAAGTAATTTGACTTCTAAAACAAAGTCATCAGGGCATATGTTGAAAATCAGATTGGACAAAGCCAGACTTTTGAAAAATGCTTCCTTTTTAAAATAATGACACTTAGCTTTGAAATACATTCCAATTAGAGACTATTACAGTCACAAAAAAAGGAGCAGATACTATATAAAAAGAAGAGAATCAAAACATAGCGAGAATTGACATAGTTACTCTGAGCAGTATAAATCACTGTTAATTTGAGGTTTCCTGCGGCCCTATATAGTTAGCTGTACCATTGAGTAGATCCTGTGGAGATCCCTAAACAATCCAGGCTGATGCTAGAATAGAAGTTCACTCTTTGAAAACTGACAGAAGGGCCCCATTGTTGACAACATCTACACAGCTCATTGAACATAGAGAAGTAAAGCTGGTGCATGCATGGAGTCTTCATCCATACTTTCTAGACACTGGCAGGAAACAGAAACCTAGACACCAACCCAACCACAAAGCCCTCCCTGGACCTATAATCTGTCTTGCCTACAAGATATGCTGTGGTAATGGTGGTGTGGAATTTGTGGGAGCAGTCAACCAATGCCTGACTAAACTTGAGGATCACTCTATGACAATGAGCCCATGCCCTACACTGCCTACATGGCCAGGAACCAGAGATAGAAGATCTCAGAGACCTAGGGTAAAACCAACCATAACTAGCTAGAAAGAGAGAGGTGAGGATTCCTAATGATATTCTGCTCATAGTTTGGTTCCTTGTCCAGTTGTCATCAGAGAGGCTTCCTCTGGTAGCAAGTAGAAGTGGGTGCAGAGACCCACTGCCAGACATTATGCAGAGAGAGAGTCTAACTTGGAGGTGTCCATCGATCCCTAGGAGATCAGGGAGCCCCATGGAGATGGGGGAAGAAAGACTATAGGAATTAGAGGAAATGAAGGACATGAGGAGAATATGGTCCAACCAAATAAAATAAGCAGGACTCACATGGGCTCAAAAAGATTGAAATAGTAAGCACTGGGCATACATGGGTCTATAGCAGGTCCTCTGCATATATTTTATGGATAATAGCTTGGTGTCTTTGTGGGACTCCTAACAGCGAGAGTGGGTGTATCTCTGGTTCTTTTGCCTGCTCTTGGAACTCTTTTCCTCCTGTTGGGTTGCCTTCTTCAATCTCGATATGTGGGCTGCTGCCCTGTCTTATTGTATCTTGTTTGTCCTGCTTGACTGTTGGCTGTTGGAAGCCTGTTCTGTTTTGAAGAAGAAACAGAGGGGGAATGTATCTGTGGAAGCGAGTAGGTGTGGGGTATCTGGGAGGAGAGTGGAGGAAGGGGAAACTGGCCAGTGTGTCTTGTATGAGAGAAGAATCTATTTTCAATTTTTAAAAATCAGGAAAAAAGAAAAAAAAAGAAGAAAAAAAAGAAAGAAAGTTCCATAGGAAAATAGCACTGTTTCCTAATATATATATATGGCATGGTGCCTTAAGTTTTGAGACTGAACACCAGAAATTAAATCATTACAACATGTGTTTTAGTCAACAAAATAGAGCAAAACAGCCATTATCCCACCAACTGGTTTATATAAGTCTGACATTTCCTTTATCTCTCCTCTGATAAATTCACTTCCAAAGAGCTCTAGTCAGTAATTTTTGATTAATTAGACTACTTACTTGAAGTAGGATGTAACTTTTTATTGCTAAGGAAGTCAGTTTGATCATATGTGCCAAGATTTATTAATTTAACATTTTCAATTATTTTTGCATAGTTGATGATATCTTCTTACTTTCTGATATTTTTCCGTGTCTTCGTTGAATCGTAGGAGGGATTTTTAGTTTATCCTTCGAGTAAGGATGTAAAAGTTACTTCCTAATCACTCATAGGGAATCTTAAGCAGCAGCCAGATGAAATTTTGTATTTGGGATAAAATGTTACTTAGCTGAACTACTGGGTAATGTTGTATTTCTGTCTGTTTAATCATCAGATATGGTCATATTTGTTTTGTATAGGTTTTATCATGTTTGTGAACCTACTACCAATAAGACAACTACCTTCCAACTTCCTTAATCAAAAGTTTATCATTCATTCAATATGCATTATAGCCCTGTATGGGATAACTGAAAAATATTTGTATACTACCAATGTTTTATTTTCCAGATAATACAAAATTATCCATGGTTAAGGATTTCCCATGTTAAATTAAGAAAGTTACTATGCAAGTGTTTTTTAATTTGTAAAGTTTATTTATTCATGGGCATTCAAGAAGTCACAAGAAGAGACTACTCTGTCTTCTTGTCCTTTTTCAGTCTTTGCTTATTCATTGAGGCAGGATTTCTCCCAAACCCAATGCTGTAGCCATCAATCCATTCTTCAGAGTAGCTATTAGTTGGGTGGTACGATCCCTGGCTTCTCCTGTGGATGATGAAGTTGGAGCTCTGGTTTTCAAACACTCTTAAACACAGAGCCATTACTCCAGACATATTTAAAAAATTCAAAACACTTACAATAATAAATTAATTAGAAAATATTCTTTAATATTTGAATTTACAAGGACCTTGCTATATAGACAAGGCTGGCCTCAACCTTGCAGTGGTTAATCTGTATCTGCCTCCTGCATGCCGGGGTTACTGGCATGCACTATCATATTTGGCTTAAAAAAAATCACATGTGATATGGCTGTGGAATGGGATTGGTGGTTATGTACTTGCTGCACAAATGTGAGGACTGGAGTTCAAAACCCAAGAACCCACATAAGTGCTGAGTGGCTGTGGCAATCCAGAAATTCCAGAACAGGCTCACTAAAGCAACTAAACATGTTGGTGGCTCTTGATTTGACTGATAACCTCTGCCTCAATGAAGGAGGTGGGTATGTGTTCAACGATGATTCCTGAATTTAACTGCAGTACTTTACCTGAACAACCACATAACCATATTCCTGTACACATGCAAGCATTCTAACACATGAATACCACATCATACCCATACTCTTCACACATGCAAGCATGCATTCAAACATATGCATACCCCACCACACCCATGCCCACACACATTAAAATGGAAAAAGATAAAGAAAAAAAAAAAACCTAACACATTATACAGTATCTCTGTGAAAGGCTTTAGTGGCAGGACATTGACCAAGAAAAGGTTCTGGGTACCTTATGTTCAAGAAGTTTCTGCAATTTTTATTTGAATTTAATTTGCTACATTTACCATCTGGGATAGAAGCCTGCGTACCAACTATTCCAGGCTGTGCAGTTTCACTTCGAAACAGTTCAGGATTTATATAGACTTAAGGAAATAATGCCGGACAGGTTTGCTTCATTGCTCTCTCTGTTCAGTGGGCTATCTCCCCCTGATGTAGAAGTCGGATGTTTAATTTTCTGGCAGAAGGTATACCTTGAGAATGCCTGGACATCTTCCATTTGTATTATTGTCAGATGTGATCAGATAAATCAGCCTGAGGATCAGTATGTGGGGGACACACGTTGAAAGTGATTTTATTTTTGTCCAATAAGTCCCAAAGTTGCTGTCGTCTTCACTTTATTTTCTCTCTCCCATCTTCTGTGCCATTTGTCGCATGCCTCACAAATCTCATTGTCTCCACTTATTACCAGGTTTTCCTCCAGCTTGAAAAAATGCTCCTCTTGTCCACAGCTAGATTCAGAGTTTTCGCCTTTCTCATCCTCTGTTTGTTTCTTCTTTACCTTTAATGTGGAATAGGAAATGTAGATCCAGGTCTTTCTCTGCAGCATTTACATTTGTTGTAAATTCATCATAGATTGTAAAAAGTAATACAAGAGAGATATCTAAAATATTTCTTCCACCTTCTGCTTTACAACCTCAACTGGAATGACTTTTTAAAAACATAACTGACTCTTTTTCTTCCCAGTTTCATTTGCATAAAAAACTAAAAACATATTTTGTTTCTTTTTCTTTTTCTTTTTTCTTTTCAGATTCATATTGCATTGTTGACAATTCTCACAGGTGAAATTCGGCCAGAGCTCACTTGGAAATTTCTGCAGATTGGTGTAAGAGAATCAGATTCTTCATGCTCAGCTAAAGGAAACAATCCTCGTGGTTCTTATTGAAAAGAAGAGGTAGGTTTCAACACCTTGACCTTGTCTTATAAGCCATGTGATACTGTTTCATGTAGCATGAGAAATGCATGTGGATCTTTTTGAATAGGGTGTTGAGGTTCGTGAATGGTAAAGACAGATTTGAATTGTATTTACCATTCCATATTCATGTCACTTTGCATGGAGTTTACCTTCTTTATATCTATTACACCCCAAAGGACTTTAAATAACAGAAGTTTTTAATACTATAGTAGCTGAAGTTACATTTGTCTACCAGAGAAAGACCATGAAGACAGAGACTACAGTTTCTTCCGTTTAAAAGTTGAAGTATTCATCCCACAGCAGTTAAAGCATTTTCTAATATTCTGGATCAAGGCTTTGCCATGAACAGATCCATAGTCTTGTGATTGCCAGGTGTTATAGTTTCATCTCCAACAACGAAATGATGAACTTGCTACTAAACAAACAAACAAACAAACAAACAAACAAACAAAAAACCCAAAAAAAAACAAATCTGAAAAATACATTCTTTGTTCCTATATTGAATCAGACATTGGATCCAGTTAAAAGTCCTATCTTATGGACGAAAAAAATAATAACAGCAACAACAATAATAATGAATTTTATATATCCTAGCTTTCCAAAATCAATTTAAAAATATTTAAAAATACACACACATACACATATCAAGGTTGGAGAAATGCCTATCAATAAAGTGATTGCCTTGTGTGGCATGATTATCCGAATTCTGATAAGGAACAACAGGGAAAAGCCCGATGTGTTTCTGTAGCCTTGGTCCCAGATTAGTTGATTTTGTAACTTTTCTTATGGTGTCTCTCTTACCGTTTTGCCTCCTTCAGTCCTGACTAAGTCACCAAACAGAAAGCATCCATGGGGCTGACTTAGCTTGTCAGTAGCTGTAACAATTGGGAAAGTAGATCCTCCTGTGGGACTCTGACTAGCTGCCTGCCTTTGGGTCCCTTTCACTTAATTGGGCTGCATTCTCTAGCCTCAATAGTAGATGTGACTAGTCCTACTGCACCTTGATATACTAAGAGTACTTGATATCCCTGGGAGGCCTCCCCTTCTCTGAGGAGAAAAGGGCCATGGGAGAAGGGAAGGTAAGAAGGAGGAACTAGGAGGAGAGATGGAGGGGAAGCTGTGATAGAGATAGAAAGTAAGTTAATTAATTAATGTAGTGTTTGGGATAATGAATACAGGTCACTAGTTAGCTAGCCTAGCTAATTTATGGGCTCTGAGTCAGGTTTCACGATAAAACGATGCCCTAAAACTTGAGGTGGAGCTGAGCTAGCATGATGCATCAGTGAGGAAAACACAATGGCCCCTAAATTTGATTGAAAGATAAAACAACAGCAATTTATTGTCTGAGCTCTACAAGCATATAATGAAACACATGTACCATCCTCTAATAAGTAAGTGTAATAAAAAAACTTTAAAGGTGGGGAGTGGTATAGAAAGTTGTTGTCCTCTGACTCCCTTGTACATTTGCAAACACATATGCATTTGCCTACATAGACACATTGTCTACAATGCACCCCTCCACTCCACAAATTACAGAATATGCCCCCACTGTTTCTTTAGTCACGTGGAAGTCATTTACTGATCACTTTGGTGTTCTTTTCCTCATGATGGATGGTAGGAGGGAACTAGTTACCAAGGTTAGAAGTAAATTTGATCTCTGGTCTTACTGCTGTAGATAAGACTTCAGGCACTATACTGAACATGAGAGGAGAGTAGACATCCTTGTCTTGATTCTAATCTTAGTGGAAATGCTTTCCTCCCCCTAACAGGATGCTGATGACTGGTTTATTGTGCACAACCTTGGGCTCTGTTGAAATGGACTCTCTATCCCTCGTACCTCCATGACTTTTATAATGAAGCAATGTTGGATTTTATCAAAAGTCTTTTTTTACACTTATTTATACTATCATGTGATTTTAAATTAAGCAATTACATTTTAGATATTACATTATTGATGTGTGTATGTTGAACCATTTTTGAGTGAAGCAGCTGACTATATTTTTCTTTTTATATATTTAATAAATATAACTGAGTATTGTCAAAAAAAGATCTGAGTCTAAGATATACATTTCAAAACCACATAGAAAAATACTTTCCACCATTAATTTTCTTTCTTAATCTTCTCTTCATATTCTTTCTTATAACTTTCTTACTCACCTTAAAAATCGAATCTACTTCCACAAAAATGGAAATTTGGTTTCTTAGAAAGGTGTTTTTAAGATGACCTATTAACCCATGTAAGGTCCCATATATCTGAGCCAAGGAGCGGTTATGTGTTAGGACCACATATATTAACTTTTTTTACTTAGTGAGCACTGTTGAAGAATGTATGATGCTTTCTGTGTAAATTGATTCATTGAGTATTTTACCAATGTCACAATATTGGATGGAGAATTCTCAGAAGGATCCTTGTTGAGTTCTAGGAAGGGAAAGACCACTAGCATTATGAATATCTGCCAGCCCATTTGTTAATTTTATTGGCTAAAGTGTTCTGCTATAGCTTCTCCAGTAGGAAATCCAGTGACAGAACTCCAAAAGAAATGCTAATTGCTCTTTTAATATAAACAAACAATACTGAAATCCAATTCATTGTTGTAGAATTTTAAAGGGAAATAAAGTAAGAATCAAATGTGGGTTTTTTTTTTTTTTTTTTTTTTTTTTTTTTTGGCATGGATTTGTTTTGTCTCAAAGAAACAAAGATGCTGCCAAGGGAATTTTCCTTTCAGGGATGTAAAGAGTTTCGAGGAGTGAACTTTGCCTGTCTCTGGAAGATAGCATTCACCTCCTCTCCTGGTGTATGTGCCAAACCTGACAGTGGTGGGGAGTGTAAAAGCTACTGAAAGAACCATTTCCTGAGATGATATTGCCTTTTACTCGAGGAATGAGTAGGTTCCTTTGAATCGGCCTCTGTGTGTTTGGAGGAGGAACATAAATATCTTGTCTCTTCATGGCAAGGGGACTCTTTCAAAGAGGCATTTTCTTTCCCGACAAAGAAATTCACACTGGAGACAAATCAGCAATTTCACAGCTGGTTCGTGAAATTCTAAAATGATGTACACAAATCAAAGCAAGGGAGATTCATTAGAAATGAAAAGAGTATTGAAATTGCATCCCATTTCCTAATAGGATACCTTTCTACAGTTATAGAATATTAAAAGCAAATTACTGTGCTTATATATGGAAATTTGTATTTCAGCCATAACTAAAGACCTTCATAAGAAAGTGGATGTTAAAAACCATAAAATCAAGGGTTGGATATAATTGTGTCTTCAAATTCACCCCATTTTTCTCACTGTTTTAAAATAACTTCTATTGAATTTGTTTTATGTCGCTTTCATACAAGTGCATAATGCATTCTGATTGCTCTTACGAACAACCTTCCTCTTATCATTTTTCTAATCCTGTCAACACTTTCATCTCTCACATTCATGATTTTTGTTTTGTTTTGTTTTTTGTTTTGTTTTGTGACACATTGAGTAGAACTGTGACCATTTGTTGGATTTTGGTTTGGAACTAGCCATTGAAATCAGGTTGGCTTAGTAGAGAATACAGAACTGAAGACAATGACTGCTGCCCCTGTCATACCTGATTTTCTCAACATCCCATAATTCAAGAAGCTTGACACCAGAAAATCAAATAACCCCATTAAAAATGGGGCTCAGAGCTAAACAAAGAATTCTCACCTGAGGAATACGGAATGGCTGTGAAGCACCTGAAAAAATGTTCAACATCCTTAATCATCAGGGAAATGCAAATCAAAGCAACCCTGAGATTCCACCTCACACCAGTCAGAATGGCTAAGATCAAAAATTCAGGTACAGCAGATGCTGGCCAGGATGTGGAGAAAGAGGAACACTCCTCCATTGTTGGTGGGATTGCAAGCTTGTACAACCACTCTGGAAATCAGTCTGGCAGTTCCTCAGAAAAGTGGACATAGTACTACCAGAGGACCCAGCAATACCTCTCCTGGGCATATATCTAGAAGATGTTCCAACTGGTAAGAAGGACACATGCTCCACTATGTTCATAGCAGCCTTATTTATAATAGCTAGAAGCTGGAAATTACCCAGATGTCCCTCAACAGAGGAATGGATACAGAAAATGTGATACATTTACACAATGGAGTACTAGTCAGCTATTAAAAAGAATGAATTTATGAAATTCCTAGGCAAATGGATGGACCTGGAGGGCATCATCCTGAGTGAGGTAACCCAATCACAAAAGAACTCACATGATATGTACTCACTGATAAGTGGATATTAGCCCAGAAACTTAGAATACCCAAGATACAAGATACAATCTGCAAAACACATGAAACTCAAGAAGAACAAAGACCAAAATGTGGACACTTTGCCCCTTCTTAGAATTGGGAACAAAACACCCATGGAAGGAGGTACAGAGACAAATTTTGGAGCTGAGACGAAAGGATGAACCATCTAGAGACTGCCATACCCGGGATCCATCCCATAATCAGCCTCTAAAAGCTGACACCATTGCATATACTAGCAAGATTTTGCTGAAAGGACCCAGATATAGCCATCTCTTGTGAGGCTATGCCGGGGCCTAGCAAACACAGAAGTGGATTCTCACAGTCAGCTAGTGGATGGATCACAGGGCCCCCAATGGAGGAGCTAGAGAAAGTACCCAAGGAGCTAAAGGGGTCTGCAACCCTATAGGTGGAACAACAATATGAACTAATCAGTACCCGCTCCCCACCAGAGCTCGTGTTTCTAGCTGCATATGTATCAGAAGAGGCCTAGTCGGCCATCATTGGAAAGAGAGGCCCATCAGTCTTGCAAACTTTATATGCCTCAGTAGAGGGGAATGCCAGGGCCAAGAAGTAGGAGTGGGTGGGGGGGGCGAACTGGAGGGGGAGGGTATGGGGGGACTTTTGGGATAGCATTGGAAATGTAAATGAAGAAAATACCTAATTAAAAAAATAATTCAGAAGGATGAGAGAAGGCTCAATAAGTCATTCAAGAATCAGTGATCAGCCAATTTCAGACCTGGTCTTGTTCAAACCCAGTGCTGGTAGCCACAGCTGTTACTTAGTAAGTTATGATGAATCCCCAACCCAAGATAGTTGTACATAGATTTATAAAAATACCCATAGCTTTCTGAAGTGAATTATTCTGTTGTCTGACCACCAGAGTGAACTTTCTTGTATTCTTAAGAAATGCCACATTATTGGTTTTAATTTTGGCAACTACAGTTCCAGAGGAAGAGGATGGGGACTTTATGTTTCTGCAATGATCTGTACCTATTCCATTGCTCAAAATATTTTTTTTTCTGGATGTTCTTGACACTTGCGCTGGCGTTACTCGAGAGGAGATGTTGAGTTGGGAAGAATCACATTCAGGAATTTATAAGATTTACAGCCTTCGCATTCTGCAAGACAAAAATAATGTTATCTGTGCTGTTTTGTTTGTTTGTTTGTTTTTGATGCTTAGAGAAGGAAGAGAGTCCATTAAATTTGTTTTCATGCTTTGTGTTAAAAAAGAAAATAAATACATTTATTATAGATCAGTTTCAGAGATTTCAGAATCATTGTTAGGTCTAAAAATATACTTTTAAATACTATATAAAAAATATATATGTACTAGTATGAACATTTGTGTTATATATATATATATATATATATATATATATATATATATATATATATATATATATATATATGTCTGAGTTAAAATAGGAACCTATTAAAATTACCAAGGGAAAATACTTTTAACGTGCAGAGAATATTCCTCAGTTACTACCTCTAATTTGTATATCTCAGGAGAATAGGAATTCAATGGTGTATGTAGACCTGTTGCAAGAATTAATTTGGCGAGTACTGAATGTTTGATAAAGTTCATAACCACGGTTTACTGGTGGATTTGTTTTACAAATTGTGTTTTTGGTTGCTGTGTTTTGTCTATTATCTATCATTGGGTATTATCCACCACCTATCACCTACATATTTTTCTTTCTTTTTATCTACATCTGTCTATCTGTCTCTGTTTCTTTTTATCTATATCTATCTATCTGTCTCTATCATAGACAGATAGATAGATATAGATGTTATCTATACACCTATACATTTTTAACATCTATATATTATCTACTATCTATCTATCTATCTATCTATCTATCTATCTATCTATCTATCTACCTACCTATCACCAGTTCTTTATCTATAAAAACAGTAACAAACCACTCACAGAAAAATCTAATGAATACAGGTTCTATAATCCTTTTTCCTCTTTTGTGGTTTGTATCACTGCAAAATAACAGCATATATAAAGAAAAAAGTTGTGGGATTCAGAACACCTGAATCCTTGCTATTTACTTCCAAGTTCCTTTTAGAATAAGTAACTCACTGCAGTTTCTCCTCTTCTGAAAACATAGGAGATAGGAAAAATTAGATGGCTACTTCTCTTGTGATCAATGGAATTCTCTACTGGCCTACAAGGTAGCAAGAGCATGCAGTGTCCCTGTGACAATGCAGCCAAGTATATGCATTTGTTGAAATGTTGGATGCCTTTATTTTCCTGTCTCTAAATGAACTGGAATACCTTCAGAGAAATAAATAAACAAAAAGTTCCATGTTGAATTCTCAATGGAGAACCTTTCAAATCGGTAAAAAAAGTTTTCAAGGGGTGCCCTTCATAGGAGAACAGAAATAACCATACATTAGAAGAATTAGTGCTCTGAGGCCTTTGTTTAATCAGTGGTTAGTTTGCTGGTGATTGCACAAATTCACTACATTAAATTTAATCAGGAATGTTTCTGGCAAGGGGTAGCAAGCTTACTGATTAATTCATTTATATTCCTGAAATAAGATATGTTCTCCTGGATGAGTCTCTTCAGCTTGGCAAGTACACAGTACACATTTCAGCATCTCTAAATGGCTCTTTGTTCACAGTGCCAGTCTAAGCTGAGCACTGAGTACTGATTAGCTTGGCTGACTCAGAAGGAGAGACAGGAAGTGGCA
The DNA here is from genome assembly GCF_000001635.26 of Mus musculus. NCBI lineage: Eukaryota > Metazoa > Chordata > Mammalia > Rodentia > Muridae > Mus > Mus musculus. Next base: position 105,847,558 of record NC_000072.6, read on the forward strand.
CTGTTTGAGTTCATCTCTGCAAAGATCATCAAAGTTCGGTGTGTAGGTGTCTGTAAATACTTCAGGGTTCTGGCACAAACTCTTGGAGTTGCCTTCAGCAATCAGCCAAATATGCCTGGGGGTGGGGGTGGGGTATCATGATAAAATGAGATGTTCCAAAGAATGCTGCTTTCTTCAATGCAGCCACTCAGTGAAGGCAATTGTGTCTATGGTGTAGCAGGTTATATTCAAATTATTATTTAATGGATTTTAAGATTCATTCCCTTATTTTAAAAAAGAAAAATGTAACACTGGAGTTGACTGAAATTTAAAAGGAAAATAAGTTTTAATAATGTATTGAACTGCAGTCACTCATTTGTCTCAGAGATCCAGAGAGCTATAGATAGAGAGGAAGGGAGGAATATAAAGAACATATCTAAAATCATCAACTATAAATCTGTTATTGGGCTCTAGGTGTAGAAACAGGTCAGAAGCACATACTGTGATATACTGTAAGCCTTCTGTGTTCACAGATAATATTCATGGGATCTTTCAAGAGGATTATGTGATACAGGTTTAGTTGATACAGTGTCTGAGCATATGCATTTAGTCATGATGATAAGGAGGAAGGGGTATATTCACTGTCATCATTTTGTATCAGGAACCATGTGATTTGTTGGAGGAAGAGTGAAGGATAGTATGACATAAAATGAGGCTACTACTCTTCTTGAGAGCCCTAGGGAGAGCAAGTTTGACTCAGCTCCATTTGAGCTGTACATTTCTCATAATTCAGATCCCATTGTCCATCTTGGAGGGAAATGCATTACATACGACTCATCAGCCTCTGGCCTATGCAAGGGACTAGTTCCCACACAGGGTTGCAAGTGACCATTGTTCCTGCCTAAAGTACTACTTCCAAGGTTTAACGTTTCTATGGTTTTGCTTTCTAGAACTCCTAGCCACTTACAGTGATACTTGTGAACTTAGGCATGCCTTAGTTCTAATGGCATTGTAACACAGAGAGGCATGTCTTAGCTCTGATGACATTGTAACAGAGAGAATACAATTCATAAAACTACATATATTAATTTTGTAACCTGTCTTGTGCTGATTTCTAAGGAATATATTTTCTGTTATAAGAAACAAGGGTGAGTGAGGTGGTTTCGTCAGCACCTTGAATTAAATGCAAAATAACATCATTAGCCTAGATAATGCTGTTAGTGCCAGCACAGCACCATAAGTAGCCATGCTTGTTCACACCTGGGCTCTAATCGTGACTCATATGATGAATGCATTCTTGAATGAACCTCATATTTTGTGACTGTACTTATTATTTTGAATGTAATAACATAAATTCATATCCTGACCATAAAGTAAAAATCCATAAGACATTTGCCTCAATTTCTTCATTTTTTTTCACTAGGGTTCATAAAATTGTTTACATCACAGATTACAAAAAGTTAAAATATATTCATATTAACAATCTTCTATAAGTATAATCACTATTAATATCTTTTGAAATGATCATTACATCTATTTACTTATTTATATTGTGTGCCTATATGCCAAGGTACTTGTGTGTATATCACATGTTGAGGAATTTAATTCTCTTTTTTGTCCATTATGTAATTCTAGTGGATTGAACTCAGGGCCTCAGGCTTCTTCGTAACTGTCTTACTGGCCATTTTGTATCCACATCACCAACTCACTCAGAAAAGTATTAGGTTGTTGAAGAGTAGAACACTACAATTCTATAAGGTGAACAATTTTTGAGCATTTTGGCTTGCTCTGTATATATCCTGCTTCTGGGTTTGCTACACTGTTATTTTGCAGCAAAATTGTCATTGATGTTGTGCAGTGTGGAATATGGCTTACTTGATTTTCAATATAAGAGCCAGGCACTACCTCTGACTGAAGAATTCTGTATAACAATTGCATGTACAAATTATTCAGCAAATATATTTCTGCAATCCATAAATACATCATCCTATTTCTTGCTAGTA